>NC_057795.1:447611964-447911964 GCF_018294505.1 Triticum aestivum | reverse complement strand
GAAGACAATGTGGATCCTGAAGCAAATATAAATGATGAAGCCACTGTGACGCCAATCATCACTGATGGCGTTGTTCCTCCACCATGGCCTCACACCATGGAAAAGGCCTTCAATCGTGAAGGTCAGCTTGTCACTGTCCGTTGGCCAATTATGATTCCTCCTACTGCTCCAGGACCCCAATATGATTATCACGTGGAGCGAAGGCCTCAAGTTCAGAAGCCAAAGCCGCGTCTGCCAAGGCTTCCAAGTGCTGTCACAACACAAGGCTCATTCAGCATGCTCAGTTTCAGAGAGGACAATACCTTCATTGACAGTGCTAAGAACCCTTATAAGAATCCAATGATCTCATCTGACAGATTTTGGAGCCATCAACAGTGAAGCTATTACTCTTCCATACTGTACAATCAAGACCGGATTTTTCCGCACAGGCGTCTAGATTGTGATGCTATGGCTGGACTGTCATGTCTAGAAGAAGCCCTTGACTGCTTTAGGGATGTTGGCCTTCTGGCCTTTGTGACTGATAAAGAGCACTAGAATGAAGAGCTCCTCCTACAGTTCTATGCCACCTTACACATTCGAGGCTACAACAGGGATCCAAAGACTTGGAACCTTGAGTGGATGACAGGTAATGTACATCACGAAGCCAAAGCTCAGGATATCATCGAGCGTACTTCCCTGGCCACTCCAGGTGAGTTATACGAATCTGGTTGTTCGCTTCATCAGAATCAGCTGTAGAGCATCTTTCAGAAGCCAGAGCCGAACATGAGCCAAATGCTTAGCATGATGAAGCCATTGCCCCAAGACACTGAATATCCAAAGGAATTCTTTGTTAAGGACCTTGAGTATCTGCCACGCATAGTGTATCACATTCTGAGGCATACTCTCTGGCCCATCAAAGGCCATTCTTCTTAAGCCAAACTTGAAGGCTCCATGAAGACTTTGGTATTCTATATCATCAATGGCATCAAATTCAACACCCAGGATTTCTTCATCACACAACTTGCTGCTTCTGGGATTGATCTGTTTGGTCTGAAGTTTTATGCTCCATGGGTAATGTGCTTGATTAAGCGTCATTCAACTATTGACTATTGGCCATCAGCACGCAACCATATTATCTTTTTGCCTGATGTTGATATGTCTATTGAAGCCATCTACCCTGAGCCTGCCAAGAAGCCCCTCCACCTTTAGAATGCTGAGTTCCAGAGCTTTACACAACCCATTGATGGAGTTCATGTGCCCAATGCTGCAACTCCTTCTTATCCTTTGGCTGGCAACCTGCGCCTATCGCACCGTGCAAATACTGAAGCCACTTCAAGCACCATTGCTCAAAGGCCTCAGAAGCGTCCTCGTGTACTTAATGACCATGAGCTTCTAGTGGCTTTACATCAAAACCAGGACAGACATCATGATTGGCTGAAGCGTCAGATGCAAAGTATCTTGGTGGATGTCAATCACAGTCACAACTTGGCCACCAAGAACTCGTTTGTAGCCCATGAAGCATGTCGGCGTTCTTGGAAGAGTCTCACCTTGCTTTGCGCTGAAGATGATCTTTGCGTGGATGGCTTCACTGAGAATTTCAAGTTTGACTCTAGGCCTCCTCAACATGCAAGTTGGCGTCGCACACCCTCCATTGAAGATTCTGAGTGCTCATCTTTGGCTGCGATTGTTGTTGCGAGAGTCGTCGATGAAGAAGATGACGCCACTTCGCCTGTTCTAACTGCATTGCATGCTGATGCTGCACAAGGCCCGTCTGCACCACCAAACTCCAATGTCGACCCTGCTGTTCCAACTTTGTCTCCACCAGGGAACGAGTAGATACTCTATGTCTTCAAACCTTTTTGGTCATTACTGAAAAAAGGGGGAGAACCCTATGAGTTGATAGTCTTCAAGCGGGTCCATATGTGTGGTTGCTTAATGTTTGCTAAGTTCTTACAACTCCCGTTCTGAAACTTTTGGCTTTTGAGTTGTAACACTTAAAATTGATGGTCGTCTGCTATTTTTTCTGCCACTTTGTGATGCGATGATAAATTCTGCACGAAGTCATTCTGCATACGTCCATTCTCCATTATGCCTATCATTATCTTCATTATCTTTTTATATGCATGATGAATTGTATTCACACTTTGAAGGTGGCCTCCACAAAGCAAAACCTGCCATGTGCATTTGCATTCAAAAGCAAACTATTTATGTGCACATCTTCAGGGGGAGCCTCGTCATATGTATGAAGACAATACTCACAATACTGAACTTTCACATCTTTTTATCCCTGTTGAAAACTTCAACCAGTTTTTCATCAATCACCAAAAAGGGGGAGATTGTAAGTGCATCTAGTGCCACGCCTAGTTGGTTTTGGTGTATTGACGAAAAACGTAGTTGAGGGAGTAATGTGTTTGTGAGAATTGCAGGATAACACAGGTAGTAGTCCCATATTGATTCGGTTTACCTACTAGAGATGACCCCTAAAAATGTGTGAAGACATTGAAGACAATGGTGGTTTGTGAAGACATTCACGACGAAGATTATGACACGTGAAGCTATTCACATGAAGACTATGGAGTGCGAAGACATAATTGTTTCGTAATTTCCTTCTCTTCTTTATTGAGTAATAGGAACCACCATACTGTTAAGTGGGGTCCAAGTGAACAAAGTCAGAGTGACTGATGTGATGCTTAACCAAATCCAATGTCTTAGAGCAAAGACAATGAGAGCAAATCTTATGCAGAGCTGGATGAGTCAGCTTTGCTTGTAGCCCAAGCCAAGCTGCCGCGTGTGTTTGAAATCTGACTGTTGGACACGTGTCAGTTCCTTAGTAACCCAGGGTCATTTCAGACATATCAGGTCGGGTTGCCTCCTGGCTATAAATAGCCCACCCCCTACACCATAAATTGGTGACTGCTCTGAGTTAGTGCATGACTTTTGTCGTTTGAGAGCAACCCACCTACGAAGCATTTGAGAGAGAGATCCTTGCGAGGACAAAGCCCAAAACACCCAGAGCCAAAGAGTGTTAGGCATAACTGAAGTCTTTCTGTCCGAGTGATCTGAAGACTTGTTACACTTGAGGATTGTGAATCCTCCAGCCGGTTAGGCGTCGCGTTCTGAGCATCCAAGAGTCATTGTGGATTGCCGGTGAACGAAGTCTGTGAAGGTTTGGAAGTCTACCTCGAAGACTTACCAGAGTGATTGGGCGAGGATTGGGTGTCTTTATCTCAAGGGGAATCAGGTGAAGACACAGTCTTCTGAGTTAAATCTCAGCCTCCCTAACCAGAAGTACAGATGTCACAGCAACTGGAACTGGTCTACCAAATCCATGTCTTCATCAAGATACTAGTTCTATCCTTTGACCAAAAACTTAGACTCATTGCTTCTAAGCCACCCCTGAAGATGTGGGTGGTTAAGAAAACTTAACTCTCCTTTGCAGGGAAAGGTCTCCAGCCGGAAATCAAAGCCGTCTGATGCTTATGCTGGGGACTTTAAACATCTTGTGGGACGCTGTCACATCCCTAGTCTGGTATGACCTAGGCTAGCTAGTCATGTGTGCATCATGTTTAAATTTCATTTAATTCTGAATTGGGGATTGGTGAAACCCTCAGAATCATTTCTGCAAATGACCCAGATAAAAATTGCTCCAAAAAGGTCCAAGAAAATGTTCATGTTGTTCTCTGAAAATATTTGGCAGAGATAAAAATCAAACCAATATCTTTAGTAGCTCATAAGTATTTATTTTGGGCATTTGGAATTAATGCATAATTATTTGCATTGGATATATATATGTTATATATATAATATATGTCCAAAATTTGTGCCATTTGTTGGGGAGCTCTGGAATAATACCACTAGTTCCTACAAAAATTGGCATAAGAAAATAAAATGATTTAGTATTTTTATTAAATCAAAACAAATGTCAGAAAATAGAAAGAGAACAAAAACAGAAAAAGCTTACCTGACGCTCACCTGGCAGCCCAGCTGGCCCAGCACTGTAGCTGAGGCCCAGCCCACCAGGGCTAAGCGGTCGCCTTCAACCTCTGCCAGTAGGCAGAGGCGTGTCGCCGCGCGCGCGATCGCCGTGGCCAGCTCCCTGCCTGCTTCCTCCACCCCGACTCCTCCAGACGCGCCACGGAGATGCCCAGCACCCCCTGCACCCCTCTCCTCTCTCCCTGGACCTCTCTCCCTCCTCTGCTCTCTCCCTAGGACGCCACCGAACACGCCCATCGCCGCCGTTCGCCGTTGCCGCGACCACCGCCGTCCCGACGATGCCCCGAGCTGCTCCCGAGCTCCTGCGCCTCGTCACCAACCCCCTCACCGAGCCACGCGACTGGAAGACCCCCGAAGCGCCGTCCCCGACCCCTTCTTCCTCCTCGGGTCACCAGAGATCGTCCCCGCCGATTCTTTGTCCACAGGGCCTCCCCGAGCTAGCTGACCCCCTCTCCGACCCCGCTGTGAGCTCCTCTTCCTCTCCCCTAGCTCCCGTGCTTGTTTGGCCTCCGTAGCCGCCGTCTCCACCGCGCCCGAAAGCTCCCTGCCGCCAGCCATGGCGTCGTCGTGGCTAGAGCCACAGTGGCTCGAAGCCAAGCTCACCGTTGCGCTCAGCGCACCACTAGGAGTCCGTAGCGCCCACTAGCCCCCCTGCCTTGCACCGTAGCGCCAAACCCGCCACCACCCGAAATCCGGCCGCCGCCCAAGTGGTCGCCGCCGTCGACCCCGGCCTTCCTGCGCCCAGCTGTGTGCACCCCTGGGGGCTTCCTCGTGGTGCCCGCAGCGCGTTCAGCCACCGCCCGTAGCGCGTTCCCGAGTGTCGCCACCGCATTCGCATGCTCGCCGGCGTTCAACTCCGGCGTGCTGACGTGGCAGCGTCATTAGCAGCTAATGGCGCCACTAATTGAACCCACACCCACTGACATATGGGCCCCACTGCCTAACTAACCCTGATTTAGTTTTGTTTCGATTAAACTAACCCCGTAGGCCCCACAGGTCAGTTTGACCTGGCCACGTCACCTGTTGACCTGACCCCACAAGTCTGTGACCCAAACATCACTGTGTCACTGACCAGTGGTCCCCACTGGTCAGGTTTGACCCGGGGCAGCCCTGTTGACCCTGCTGACGTAATGCTGTTGTCATGCTGATGCAGTAATATTTTCTGGAATTTAAATAAATCAGAAATGATTTATAAATTTCAAAAAATAGTGTAAACTTCTAAAAATCATATAAAATCAACCGTAACTCCAAATGAAATAAATTATATATGAAAAATGATCAGAAAAATCCAATCTTTCCATCTGCATTGGTTTCATGCATGTTAGAACACTTTAACCTTGCTGTTTAGGTGAAACAAGTTAATGCACTAATATGACCTCTTAATTTTGGTTTGCATTTGAATCCTTGATTCAAATGAACTCAAACCAATCTGTTTTAAGTTGCATTAGCCAAACAAACTCATTTTGCCATGTCATGATCATGCATCATATTGTGCATTGCATTGATTGTGTTCCCTCTCGTTTGCTGGTGGTTGTCCCCTCTCAGTAGACGATGTTCGACGATGAGTTCGATGACACCGATGAAGAACTATACTATCTTCAGAAGTGCCAGGCAAGCAAAACCTCCTTGTTCATTCCGATACAATCCCACTCTCTCGCTCCTGCTCTCTTTTACTGCATTAGGACAACACCGATTCAACTATTACATGCTGTGCTAGTTGAACCCCTTTATCCTCTGCATGACCTGTCATTGCCACAGTAAATAGATGAAACCCACTAGCATGAGTAGGAGTTGTTTGAGCCCTGTTGTGCCTACTCATTCATGCTTGTTTGTCATGCCTGCTACTGCTTAGAGTTGAGTCAGGTCTGATTCATCGGGCATGAATCAGACGTGTGTGAACATGTCCTACTATGTATGAGCTAAGTGTGTGAACACGATTTGGTAAAGGTAGAGGTGAGAGGCCATGTAGGAGTACATGGTGGGTTGTCTCATTGAAACCGTTCTTAGGAACTGAGTTCTATGTTTGTGATCCATGAACAGCTACTACCACACATTGGGTTCCGGTAACTCGGCCCCTCTCGGCTTATTAATCAACTTGATCTCTGTCCAGGAGTTGCAACTAGTTTCTGGTGTTTGTAGGTAGTGTTAGTAGTCTACCAAGTGGCACCCAGTACAGGTGGGCTTGGGACAGACTAGGCACAGTGGCACGGTGTACCAAGTGGCACCCGGATGGTGGGCTTGGGAACCCTGCTCACATCGTTTGGGGCCGTGAGCGACACCCCGGACGGATATCCTTGCGGATGGAACCCGAATAGGCGATAAACCTGGATGAGAGACTTGTGTGGTTAGTCAGGTCGTGGCCGACACCCTCACTAGGCTTCCACTTGAAGGTTGCCGAGTACATGTCGTGTAAACGGCGGTAAGTGGTGAGAGCGTGTGTGAAGAAGTACACCCCTGCAGGGTTAACATCATCTATTTGAATAGCCGTGTCCGCGGTAAAGGACTTCTGGGTTGCCTGTACAGTTCATAGATAACTTGAAGTGGATACTCTAAAATACGCAAGATAAGCGTGAGTGCTATGGATGGCATTCTCGTAGGGAGACGGGAGCGGATCCATAGTGGTGTATTGATATGGTGAATATGTGGACTCGTGTGCGCCACCTCAAAGAGTTACTTGCAGTCGTAGTTCAGGTTAGCCACCGAGTCAAAGCTGGCTTGCTGCAGTTAAACCCCACCACCCCCTTTTTTGATAATGATGCATATGTAGTTAGTTCTGATGTAAGTCTTGGTGGGTACAGTTGTACTCACGTTGCTTAATTTATGTTTTTGCAGAGAGACTTAAGTCTCGCTAGTAGTACCGCGTGGACTTCGACGTTTAGCTTGTTACCTCAGCTACGATCTTGTGCCCTCGGCAGGATCTGGTAGATAGTCAGGCTTCTTAGCCTTTTTCATTTGTAGATGTCTGTACTCAGATATGTTAAGCTTCCGCATGTGCTTTGACTTGTATGCTCTGATTGTTGGGTCATGAGACCCATGATTGTAATATCTCGCTCCTCGAAGCCTATTGAATAAAATACTTGAGTTGTAGAGTCATGTTGTGATGCCATGTTGTATTTGCACATATCGAGCATATTGTGTGTATGTTATTGAAATGCTTGGTATGTGTCGGATCTAACTATCTAGTTGTTTACCCTTGGTAGCCTCTCTTACCGGGAAATGTCTCCTAGTGCTTCCACTGAGCCATGGTAGCTTGCTACTGCTCCGGAACACTTAGGCTGGCCGGCATGTGTCCTTCTTCGTTCCTGTGTCTGTCCCTTCGGGGAAATGTCACGCGATGAATATCGGAGTCCTGTTAGCCTGCTACAGCCCGGTTCACCGGAGTCCTGCTAGCCCAGTGCTACAGCCTGGATTCACTCGCTGATGACCGACACGTTCAATGCTGGGTCATGGATGCCTGTTCCTGTAAGTTTGTGCCACTTTGGGTTTACGACTAGCCATGTCAGCCCGGGCTCCTTATCATATGGATGCTAGCAACACTATCATATATGTGTGCCAAAAGGCGCAAACGGTCCCGGGAAAAGGTAAGGCGACACCCGTGGGAATACCATGCGTGAGGCCGCAAAGTGATATGAGGTGTTACATGCTAGATCGATGTGGCATTGAGTCGGGGTCCTGACAGCTTTGGTATCAGAGCCTGACTGCCTGTAGGATTACCAAGCCAAACTGGTCGAAGTTGAGTCTAGAAATTCTTTAGTTATATAAGGGAATTGATTGTGGGATGGAACGTAAGGCTCTTTTTACTCCTTATACCTTATGCCCTTCTGATCTGAGTCATCTTATCTTTCCTACGGGGATTAAGAACTAGGCTTTCTTTTCTTTCTATCAGGATCACGTGTTACTAATCCATAGACTTGTAGGATTGATGGTTCTAATCTTCAGTTCGGTTCCTACTTCTTCCGTGTATTCATAGTTGGCCTCGGAACCTTGATATTGTGCTTCTAAGTGGTTATGCCACCATTTTTGTAGCATGTCCCAAATCTTTTTGAGCATTTACAGCCGTTATGCTGTCCGAGTCATCCTAGGTTTCTAAATAGTCTGATGCATTTGCAAATCCCTTCCTCCTGTTCCCGATGTGCCTTTGGTCAGATTAATCACACAAATCAATGAGTTGAGGTACTTTATTGCCTTGACACATATGTTGGAGCTAGTATTATGACCCTAGGTGTCTTAGGGGATCATCTAGTAATCTAGCCATGTTCGTGTTTCCAGTGTGATGATTCTGGCCATCATTCTCGAAAGCATCCTGTGATGCCAACTAGTTAGTAGGTATTCTACTCCTGGGTTTTTGAACCCGAGATTCACCCTACCTACTTCTTGTTGGTAGTATTTGCTAGTTCCTTTAGGTTATTAGTAACCTTTGCGATAGTCCTTGAGGTCCATGGTATTTCCTTCTTCCAAATACCATGAACCATTCTTGGCAGAAGTTCTTTTGAACCGAAAGATCACAACAAAAGTGCTCTCGATGAGTTCTCCATTCTATATTGTGAATATGCCAGTCCTTCCTCTTCAGCATGGGTTATCCGGAAGAAATATGTTGAACTTGTTCGACATACTAACCTATGCATCCACAACTCAGAAAGATATATGTTCCTTTGAGTTGTCCCTCCGTAGTTGTATTCCGATCCTTGTCTATCAGTTGATAGCCAAGTTTATGTCGTGCATTCGTGTTATCGATGCCTATTATTCTTGTGGTCCACCGAGCCATTCTATTCCGGAATGACTAGGAGAAACAAACTCCAGAACCTCATCCATACCCAGGATTGGGTCAAAGTAGTTGTAATCCGCAAATCAAAATGCCAATCCAGCTTTTGATCCGTTCTACCTTGGAGTATTACCATCTTTATATCAAGAATGTCATGGGAATTGCACACCATCCTATGAACTCTTGACACAGTGATACTTCTTGCCATCATTCTTCATTCCTCGGTTACATGTTGTTGTAACCGGAATGCCGACAAGTGAACTATGATGTGCGAAATCAATACTCCGAGCAACTTGTTGCTTGGTAGTTAATGGACAATACTCTCACTCTTAGCGTGTTGGTTGTTGAACCATCACCCTAAGGTTGATCGTGCCACCTAGTCCATTTTCCCTGGTGCACCCTTCGATCAATGAGTTAGGATTGTGTCAATCCCTCGCTCTGTTGATCATATCGTCTTGCCCTGAAAAGCAAGATTGTTCTCGAGCTTAGTAACATATCGGTGGTTCATGATTTTCCAAATATCTTCTTGGAAGTATCACCAGGTCGTCACCTGGCCGCTATGTTGAGTTTGTGAGCAAGTTGGTTTTCTGTAACCACCCCTTCTCCAAGAATCCGTGTCGGATACCCTGAGCTAGTTTGTTAAGCTAAACAACAACTTGGAGAGTTGGAAGATAAAAGCTTGTCCGACTCAGTTCATTCCAAAGGGATATCTTTGTGTGTGTTGAAGAAAGATGATATCTTCATTGATTGATCCTCATGGTCAATTGCTGGATCTATTATGTTATCCAATCTTTGATTTGAGTATGGGCTATCGTCAAATCAAATCAGAACCAACGATATTCGTAATGTTGTCTTACTAGTGGTTGTCTCCTCGAGCATACACCATTACATCCTTTGGTCTGACCAATGCTATCACCGTGTTCACACAATTGTGGAACTCCAATTATATGGAAACCTGGATGAATTGTTGTTGAGCCCATCAGCAACATTATTGTCTTCTTCATGATCTGTGTTGAACATCCAGCTAGTATTGGAAAGTTTTGTAAGTGTTATCTTCATGACCCGTTCGTGAAGCATATGTTTGGACGAAAGAAGTGAGTCCCTCTAATTCATGTGCATTTGATGCAAGTTGCTGCCATGAGTTTGAGAAGGCTTGTTTTACCTCCTCCGGAATCATCCCAAGTCAGTCATGCACGTGCAAGTATTCTGTGGTCTGTTAGACTGATCATCTTTGTTCCATATGAACTTCGTAGCACACTAAGCCACTGATTGATTTGTTCAAGGAAAATAAGTCTAGCGCGCGTAAAGACTTCGAAATCCTTGATGATGGTTCTCCACCTGAACTCGGTAGTGTTTTATTATAAGAATACTACGTGGTCATGCTTGTCTTGGACAACGTGTTCACATGTTTGTAGCAGAACCAGCTCATATTTTGGAGCTTGCTATCGCGGTTCATTTCCCGAGAATCTCGCAACGTCATCTCGTCGAATTGTGTTGCAAACTTTCATTTTTCTTCCTAGACTCGATGAGTCTGGAATATCCTGACACCAACCAGATCTGAATCTCAGGCAGATATGATGGTTGGAACATTTCCCAAGAACTATAATATTGGTCCCTCGATAACTGGTAAAGTGGATGTCGTGGCCAGCACCACCCAGCCGAAAGACCTATTATTGTAGTATCTTGATTGAAGAAGTTGGCCACCTTCCCATAAGGACTTCATAGGATTTACTCCCTAGTTGTGCCTCATGATTTTTGTGTTCCCGAAGTATGACCTTTTACTTGATGTTCTAGATATCAAACCATTTCAATAAATGGGTATGCTAGCACATCAAGGTGAACATTAGAAGCGGAGTGCTAAATGTCTCTCGGTCGATCATCCAGATTTTGTTTCCTTGGCTCTGCTAAGGTGAAATCTGAGAAGGCGTTATCTTTTTTGCATCTGCATCATCCATCACCATTCATCATGGTGGTAGGTTGTGTTGCCAGGATCCTTGACACGGATATTGGTAAAACCTTGATGAATATGGAAATGCCTAAGTTCTTGAGAGCACGTGCAAGCTCCAGGTGTTAGCACCGGCACTAACGGGGATTGATCCCAGTTTTCTTTGGTTAGGCTATAACTTTTCAAACAGTGGACCCACTCTCTACTGTTGAGCTTCTCCCCAGTTACTAAAATCATCCCCTATGTTGTCTTCAACAAGGTAATCCACATCATCCATTCTAGTATGAGTATGCCATTCCTTCGAACTCCGCCAATCGATTGCTGTGATTTGCCTTAGGCTGATATAGAGAGTCTCAATGATCTCTATATCAAAGGTAATTCTTTTTGCCACTTAAGGTAATAATCTACGAATCACCCTCCTCCAGGATGTCCCGCTATGGCATCATGGCAACTCAACTCCTCGCTACGTTGACAATCGTTCACCATCCCTTTAAGCGTGGAATTGTTGTCTACCTAGTGAACCCTTGTCATTTGTTCCACTCCATCCCTCTAGATGTGTGTTTTGTGTCTCAGCTCGAGTGGTGTTGCTATGCCTCATTCCGCGAGTTGATCCTAAGTTGTTTGATCTTCGAGAAGATCGATCCTTCTAGAGTCTCCTTCTCCTCTCGTTGTCATGTTGGCTGGAGTTCTCAGAGCAAGACGACAAGACAAACAAGGTGATTGAATCAATGTTCATTTGAAGTGCAACCTGGATCGGGAAGATTTCATTAGTTGCGTTTTCCCCTTCATCTTACCCTACGGCTGAATCTCGGGACGAGATTCTTGTTTAGTGGGGGCGAGTTGTCACATCCCTAGTCTGGTATGACCTAGACTAGCTAGTCATGTGTGCATCATGTTTAAATTTCATTTAATTCTGAATTGGGGGTTGGTGAAACCCTCAGAATCATTTCTGGAAATGACCCAGATAAAAATTGCTCCAAAAAGGTCCAAGAAAATGTTCATGTTGCTCTCTGAAAATATTGGGCAGAGATAAAAATCAAACCAATATATTTAGTAGCTCATAAGTATTTATTTTGGACATTTGGAATTAATGCATAATTATTTGCATTGGATATATATATGTTATATATATAATATATGTCCAAAAATTGTGCCATTTGTTGGGGAGCTCTGGAATAATACCACTAGTTCCTACAAAAATTGGCATAGGAAAATAAAATGATTTAGTATTTTTATTAAATCAAAACAAATGTCAGAAAATAGAAAGAGAAACAAAAACAGAAAAAGCTTACCTGACGCTCACCTGGCAGCCCAGCTGGCCCAGCACTGTAGCTGAGGCCCAGCCCACCAGGGCGAAGCGGTCGCCTTCAACCTCTGCCAGTAGGCAGAGGCATGTCGCCGTGCGCGCGATCGCCATGGCCAGCTCCCTGCCTGCTTCCTCCACCCCGACTCCTCCAGACGCGCCACGGAGACGCCCAGCACCCCCTGCACCCCTCTCCTCTCTCCCTGGACCTCTCTCCCACCTCTGCTCTCTCCCTACGACGCCACCGAACACGCCCATCGCCGCCGTTCGCCGTTGCCGCGACCACCGCCGTCCCGACGATGCCCCGAGCTCCTGCGCCTCGTCACCAACCCCCTCACCGAGCCACGTGACTGGAAGACCGCCAAAGCACCGTCCCCGACCCCTTCTTCCTCCTCGGGTCACTGGAGATCGTCGCCGCCGATTCTTCGTCCACAGGGCCTCCCCGAGCTAGCTGACCCCCTCTCCGACCCCGCTGTGAGCTCCTCTTCCTCTCCCCCTAGCTCCCGTGCTTGTTTGGCCTCCGTAGCCGCCGTCTCCACCGCGCCCGAAAGCTCCCCGCCGCCGGCCATGGCGTCGTCGTGGCTAGAGCCACAGTGGCTCGAAGCCAAGCTCACCGTTGCGCTCAGCGCACCACCAGGAGTCTGTAGCGCCCACTAGCCCCCCTGCCTTGCACCGTAGCGCCAAACCCGCCACCACCCAAACTCCGCCCGCTGCCCAAGTGGTCGCCGCCATCGACCCCGGCCTTCCTGCGCCCAGCTACATGCACCCCTGGATGCAGGCGAGTGAGGGCTTCCTTGTGGTGCCCGTAGCGCGTTCAGCCGCCGCCCGTAGCGCGTTCCCGAGTATCGCCACCGCGTTCGCGTGCTCGCCGGCGTTCAACTCCGGTGTGCTGACGTGCAAGCGCCATTAGCAGCTAATGGCACCACTTATTGAACCCACACCCACTGACATATGGGCCCCACTGCCTAACTAACCCTGATTTAGTTTTGTTTAGATTAAACTAACCCCGTAGGCCCCACAGGTCAGTTTGACCTGGCCACGTCACCTGTTGACCTGACCCCACAAGTCTGTGAACCAGACATCACTGTGTCACTGACCACTGGTCCCCGCTGGTCAGGTTTGACCCGGGGCAGCCCTGTTGACCCTACTGACGTAATGCTGTTGTCATGCTGACGCAGTAATATTTTCTGGAATTTAAATAAATCAGAAATGATTTATAAATTTCAGAAAATAGTATAAACTTCTAAAAATCATATAAAATCAACCGTAACTCCAAATGAAATAAATTATATATGAAAAATGATTAGAAAAATCCAATCTTTCCATCTGCATTGGTTTCATGCATGTTAGAGCATTTTAACCTTGCTGTTTAGGTGAAACAAGTTAATGCACTAATATGACCTCTTAATTTGGGTTTGAATTTGAATCCTTGATTCAAATGAACTCAAACCAATCTGTTCTAAGTTGCATTAGCCAAACAAACTCATTTTGCCATGTCATGATCATGCATCATATTGTGCACTGCATTGATTGTGTTCCCTCTCGTTTGCCGGTGATTGTCCCCTCTCAGTAGACGACGTTCGACGATGAGTTTGATGACACCGATGAAGAACTATACTATCTTCAGAAGTGCCAGGCAAGCAAAACCTCCTTGTTCATTCCGATACAATCCCACTCTCTCGCTCCTGCTCTCTTTTACTGCATTAGGACAACACCGATTCAACTATTACATGCTGCGGTAGTTGAACCCCTTTATCCTCTGCATGACATGTCATTGCCACAGTAAGTAGATGAAACCCACTAGCATGAGTAGGAGTTGTTTGAGCCCTATTGTGCCTACTCGTTCATGCTTGTTTGTCATGCCTGCTACTACTTAGAGTTGAGTCAGGTCTGATTCATCGGGCATGAATCAGAGGTGTGTGAACATGTCCTACTATGTGTGAGCTAAGTGTGTGAACACGATTTGGTAAAGGTAGCGGTGAGAGGCCATGTAGGAGTACATGGTGGGTTGTCTCATTGAAACCGTCCTCAGGAACTGAGTTCTGTGTTTGTGATCCATGAACAGCTACTACCACACATTGGGTTCCGGTAACTCGGCCCCTCTCGGCTTATTAATCAACTTGATCTCTGTCCAGGAGTTGCAACTAGTTTCTGGTGTTTGTAGGTAGTGTTAGTAGTCTACCAAGTGGCACCCGGTACAGGTGGGCTTGGGACAGACTAGGCACAGTGGCACGGTGTACCAAGTGGCACCCGGATGGTGGGCTTGGGAACCCTGCTCACATCGTTTGGGGCCGTGAGCGACAACCCCACCGGATCTCCTTGCGGATGGAACCCGAATAGGCGATAAACCTGGATGAGAGACTTGTGTGGTTAGTCAGGTCGTGACCGACACCCTCACTGGGCTTCCGCTTGAAGGTTGCCGAGTACATGTCATGTAAACGGCGGTAAGTGGTGAGAGCGTGTGTGAAGAAGTACACCCCTGCAGGGTTAACATCATCTATTCGAATAGCCGTGTCCGCGGTAAAGGACTTCTGGGTTGCCTGTACAGTTCATAGATAACTTGAAGTGGATACTCTAAAATACGCAAGATAAGCATGAGTGCTATGGATGGCGTTCTCGTAGGGAGACGGGAGCGGATCCATAGTGGTGTATTGATATGGTGAATATGTGGACTCGTGTGCGCCACCTCAAAAGAGTTACTTGCAGTTGTAGTTCAGGTTAGCCACCGAGTCAAAGCTGGCTTGCTGCAGTTAAACCCCACCACCCCCTTTGTTGATAATGATGCATATGTAGTTAGTTCTGATGTAAGTCTTGCTGGGTACATTTGTACTCACGTTGCTTAATTTATGTTTTTGCAGAGAGACTTCAGTCTCGCTAGTAGTACCGCATGGACTTTGACGTTTAGCTTGTTACCTCAGCTACAATCTTGTGCCCTCGGCAGGATCTGGTAGATAGTCAGGCTTCTCAGCCTTTTTCATTTGTAGATGTCTGTACTCAGATATGTTAAGCTTCCGCATGTGCTTTGACTTGTATGCTCTGATTGTTGGGTCATGAGACCCATGATTGTAATATCTCGCTCCTCGGAGCCTATTGAATAAAATACTTGAGTTGTAGAGTCATGTTGTGATGCCATGTTGTATTTGCACATATCGAGCATATTGTGTGTATGTTATTGAAATGCTTGGTATGTGTGGGATCTGACAACCTAGTTGTTTATCCTTGGTAGCCTCTCTTACCGGGAAATGTCTCCTAGTGCTTCCACTGAGCCATGGTAGCTTGCTACTGCTCCGGAACACTTAGGCTGGCCGGCATGTGTCCTTCTTCGTTCCTGTGTCTGTCCCTTCGGGGAAATGTCACGCGATGAATATCAGAGTCCTGTTAGCCTACTATAGCCCGGTTCACCGGAGTCCTGCTAGCCCAGTGCTACAGCCTGGATTCACTCGCTGATGACCGACACGTTCGATGCTGGGTCATGGATGCCTGTTCCTGTAAGTTTGTGCCACTTTGGGTTTACGACTAGCCATGTCAGCCCGGGCTCCTTATCATATGGATGCTAGCGACACTATCATATACGTGTGCCAAAAGGCGCAAACGGTCCCGGGCAAAGGTAAGGCGACACCTAAAGTGATATGAGGTGTTACATGCTAGATCGATGTGGCATTGAGTCGGGGTCCTGACAGACGCAAGATAAAATGTCCAAATGGTCTTACTATGTATTTCGTCCTGGGATTCCTTGACAATCATCCTATTTATCCTAACCAAGATCTGAACTTTCATTTTCCGCTTGTTCGTCAAATGTTTCTGCTTCACAATACCCTTGGTGAAGCCTATCCCCCAAACTGTACTGTAGTATATGACACCAAAGGCTTTAGAATGGATTATGGATAGTGGATGCACTAACCACATGACTGGTGATCAAAGTCTTTTGATGGATTCAACCCTACGCCGTCTGACAAAAGTCACATCACATTTGCTGACCCTGGTAAAAGCAAGGTATTGGGTATGGGTAGAGTTGCAATCTCAAAGGATCAGCACATGGATAAAGTGATGCTTGTTGAATCCCTTGGTTTCAACTTAATGTGTGTCTCAATGCTTTGTGATCTGAACATGATTGTGATATTTGGAAAATATCGTTGCCATGTGCTTATGGAATCTGACAAGTCTCTAGTCTTTGAAGGGTATCGAAAAGATGATCTGTACATGGTAGACTTCTTAGCAGGACCACAGTTGGCCGTATGTCTTCTAGCAAAAGCTTCAAAATGCTGGCTCTGGAATCGGAGGCTAGGACATGCTGGCATGAGGAGCTTGTACACTCTCGCGAAGAAGAAGCATGTCATGGGCATCAAGCGCATCAAGTTCAAGAAGGATCATCTATGTGGTGCTTGTTAAGCTGGGAAGATGACTAGGGCCAAGCATCCCTCGAAGACAATCATGACAACATCAAGTCCCTTCGAGCTGCTTCACATGGACTTATTCGGCCCTACTCACTACTCTACTCTTACTACCACTACTTGTCTCCATGCCTTTGTCATTGTTGATGATTACTCAAGATATACATGGGTGCATATAATCCTCTACAAGACTGAAGTGCAGGATGTCTTCAGACAATTCGCTAACCGTGCCATGATGAACTATGTCATCAAGATCAAGCACATCAGAAGTGACAATGGCATAGAATCCAAGAACACCGACCTCGACACTTATCTTGATACACTGGGCATCACTCATGAGTTCTCAGCTCCTTACACACCTCAGCAGAATGGCATCGTGGAGCGCAAGAACAGAACCCTCATTGAGATGGCTCGGACGATGCTTGATGAGTACAAGACTCCAAGGAAGTTTTGGCCTGAAGCCATTGATACTGCATGCCATGTCATCAACCGTGTTTATCTTCACAAGATTCTGAAGAATACATCAGATGAGCTGCTAACTAGTAAGAAGCCAAACGTTAGTTACTTTAGTGTATTTGGTGTGAGGTACTGGATCAAGGATCCACATCACACTTCAAAATTTGCACCGAAAGCACATGAAGGTTTTATGCTTGGATACGGAAAGGATTCGCACTCCTACAGAGTCTTCAACCTCTTTCACTATAAAGTGGTTGAAACTGTGTGCAGTTCGATGAGACTAACGGCTCGCAAAGAGAGCACCTGCCAAATGTGCTAGATGAAGTCCCTCCTAGTGAACCTATCAAGCTTATGGGTACTGGAGAAATCATACCTTCAGAAGCTCAGGCTGAAGAAGAAACCATCATTGCACCAAATCAACCTAAAGACAGTGCTCAGCCTAAAGTCAATGCTGAAGCTGAAGATAATGATCTACAAGGGCAAAATCTTCATCCAGTTCATCCCCATGTTGCAAATGAAGTATAGATTGACAAGATAATTGATAGCATCAATGCACCTGGTCCACTCACTCATTCTAGAGCAACGCGGCTAGCAAATTTCCGTGGGCACTTTGCTTTTGTCTCTTATTATGAACCCAAGAAAGTTGTTGAAGCCTTCATGGAACCTGAATGGATTCAAGCTATGCAAGAAGAACTTCATCAGATTGAGCTGAACAATGTATGGGAACTGGTCAAGCGTCCTGATCCTCGCAAGCACAATATCATTGGCACCAAATGGATCTATCGCAAGAAACAAGATGAGCATGGTCAAGTTGTCAGAAACAAGGCTCGTCTAGTTGCTCAAGGTTACACTCAAGTAGAAGGGATTGACTTTGATGAAACATTCGCTCCCGTGGCAAGGCTTGAAGCCATTCGCATACTGCTAGCCTATGCCAACCATCACAACATTCTTCTGTACCAAATGGATGTGAAGAGTGCCTTTCTCAATGGCAAGATTGAAGAAGTGTATGTTGCACAACCACCTGGCTTTGAAGATCCAAAACATCCTGATATGGTATGCAAGCTCAACAAGGCACTGTATGGCCACAAAGAAGCTCCTCGCGCTTGGTATGACACACTCAAAGACTTCCTAAAGAGCAAATGCTTCAAACCTGGTTCTCTAGATCCTACACTCTTCACGAAGACATATGACGATGAACTGTTTGTGTGCCAAATCTATGTGGATGACATTATCTTCGGCTGCACTGACAAAAGATACAGTGATGACTTTGGGCACATGATGCAAGAGCAATATCAGATGTCCATGATGGTTGAGCTGAATTTTTTCATCGGTCTTCAAATCCGCCAGCAGAGCAATGGCATCTTCACATCTCAAGAAAAATACCTCAGAGATTGCCTGAAGAAGTTTGGAATGTAAGACTGCAAAGGATACACGACACCGATGCCAACCAAAGGTCATCTGGGCCCTGATGACAATGGTAAAGAGTTCAATCAAAAGGTATACCGCTCCATGATTGGTTCTTTACTTTACTTATGTGCATCTAGGCCAGATAAATGCTTAGTGTTTGCATGTGTGCCCGATTCCAAGCGGCACCAAAGGGGTCGCATCACCTAGGCGAAGCGAATACTTTGATATTTGGCTTACACCCCAACAATAGGATTATGGTATCCAAAGGGCTCAACATTTGATTTGATTGGATATTCTGATGCTGATTATGCTGGTGACAAGGTTGATCGCAAGTCCACTTCAGGAACATGTCACTTTCTCGGACAATCTCTTGTCTGTTGGTCTTCAAAGAAGCAGAACCGTGTATCACTCTCCATTGCTGAATCTAAATACATTGTTGCTAGATCGTGCTATGCTCAGCTCCTCTAGATGAAGCAAACTCTCAAGTACTATGGCATCCACACGAAGAATGTTCCACTCTTCTGTGACAATGAAAGCGCCATCAAGCTTTCCAAGAATCCAGTTCATCACTCGAAGACAAAGCACATTAAGATCCGTCATCACTTTCTCATAGATCATGTAAACAAGCAAGATATTGATATCATTCACATCAACACTGAAGAGCAATTGGCAGATATCTTCACAAAGCCCTTGGATGATAAAAGGTTTTGCAAGTTGTGGTGTGAGCTAAATATCTTAGAAGACTCAAATGTCACGTAATTGGACACACATCCTAACACTTATGCATGTTGATGACTTAGATGTGCAACACAGGAAGTAACGTATATCTTCAATCAATGAATACATGCACTCTAAGTGTGAATACATTAATGTGGAATTTGACTTTGGAGCGCCACGATAATTGTGCGTCGTGTCTAGGTCTAATACTTCCTATACGGTGGGTAACACCACCACCAAAATTCTTATTGAAGTGTTTCTCTTGGCGTCATGGTTGCATAGTCTTTGCATTTGGTTTGTCTTCAACATTGATTTGACTTCAAGGTTTATCTTCACAATGTTGATATATATATATATATATATATATATATATATATATATATATATTTGTTTGTGTTCTGTCCTCTATAGCATTTACTTATAGCTATGTCTTCATTCTTGAATCTTTATTGATCTAAGTGAATGTGATCGGACCCTAACCTATTCTGTGCTTCTTCCTCAAATTCTATCTGTCCAAATCATATGCATTCTATTGAAACCTGTCAATTGTATTCTCTGAGTCGTTGTCAACAGAAGACAGTGTGACAAACATTTAAGTCTGCTTTTAATGTTGTATCCTTATTGCCTAAATACCGGAGAAGCCGGAAAAACCACCCGACAATCCAGGCGTGCATGGGAACATGGAACAACTTTCAATGAGTTGCATGCATGCCACGTGTCTCTCAGATGTGAACCGCCTGGGGAACTGCGTAATTGTGCTGCGTTGCCCTCCTCCTTCCTATAAATACTCACCCGTGCAGTCAATATTTGTTCTTCCACCTTGCCACCTCTCACAAACCCTAGTGCCTCTGCTAGCTCGCATCGACACCGAAGATGAAGCGCTTAGCTACCGCGACTTCTTCGACACTACTGTAGGTGTCTTCTGCCGCCGAGTTAGGGCGCGGGAGATTGAACTGCTTGGCCTCTCTTTCGACCTCGTCTAGTAGTTCGTCAGCGGTAATTAAATCTTACTTTTTACTGCCTTTTTGATCTGGATCTGCCCTCATCTGCATCTCATATCATGCCAAGTATATTCACTTATGCTTCATAACTAGTTAGATTCCTCACTTGTACTTATTCATGGATTCGTACAAATCTGGAACCAACTCTCTCCAAATAAGTGAATGTCTTTGCACTATGAGGTCAATGTCTTCTAAACTGATTTATCTTCAAAATCTTCTGAGAATGCATATGACCTCTCCCCCTTCCCTCGCATCTCTAATGCTGTCACAGGTACATGTCCGTGGGAGAATCCCTTGGTTCTCATAGTCTGCATTCATTTGCAGAATACTTACAGTGTCACATCGAATCTCCTGAAGCCAGTTCTTGTCTGACCAACAAACATTAGCGTTTCACTGTGTTGAAGCCAATCAGCCTGAATATTATGGCTTCAAAAAAGTTTGCACGGAAAGGTGGCAAGAAACATTGTGGCAACACTACACTTGATTTGCCTCCTGATCTGTATGAACTTTACAAGTCAGATCCTGAGGAACATTACAACCAGCACAAGAACCAGATTCACTGGATCAGAAGATATTGGGCTGAGGAATGGTTCAAATACAGGTTTGTAACACCTAAATATGCTGAAAAGAATGCCATCGAGCTCCCATGGGGTGATTGTCTGTACCGTGGCTTGGTGCCAAAGAGCAAGGCTGAAGCCATCGAGCAAAAGTTCTATCCTTGTATGGTCAGAGGACCACAGCCTGAGAATGCTGACCCGTCTTCTCTTTTATGGTGTCGTAAAGACAATCTTTTCAAGCGCAACTATCAGTTTGCTAAAGATTCTGCTGGGAAGAACCAAAAGGACTTTGGCCTCAACTTCAACCCTGGCCCCTCCGCTCCAAGATCTGATGGGACACGTGAAGCTAATGAGAACAGAATTGGCCCCTTCGCCAATTTTGATGGGCTTCTCTCTCACATTGCTGCTCAGAGAGCAGCTGTGGAGCAATCTGCTGGAGAAGCTGATTCTGATGATGCTCCCTCACCTCCAAAGGAGAAAAAGAAGAAGAAGGCAAAAGCTTCAAAGCCATCTGCTTCACAAAAAGCTTCAAGCAGGAAGACTCTAAAGTCTGCACCGCCTGAATCCAGTGTGTAGTGTGAAGATTTACCTCGCGTGTCCAAGAGGACCAAGAAGCCATTGCCCAAGAAGGCCACTGGGCAACCCCTGACTCCGTTTGCTATTCTGCACAACGAAGATGACACCATTGATCTGTCCAACAATGAAGATCTTGGTGATGATGCTCTTGAGATGCTTATCAAGAGCAAGCAAGAGGCAGAAATCTTCAATGATCTGCCCCTCTTTGATGTTGACATTCTGAACAACTTCATTGATGAGTGGTTCGATGACCAGCGCATCAGTATTGATGATCTTCAGCTTCTAGTGGACATCAGCGTCACATTCCATGGAGCCATTGCTAGTGAGTTGGACTTGGCTCAGAAGATTGTTGAGCTCAAGAACAAAATTTATTATGAGAAGGCTCACATCAAGAAGAACATGGCTAAGCTCAGCGTGGCAGGTGTTCAAATCTTCAAGAAGATGCTGCATGACCTCAAGGAAGAGTTCCACAAGAAGCACAATGAAGCTAAAGGCTCACGAGAGCGCATGAAGTACTTCGCTCAGAAATGTGTTCAAGCACACAATGAAGCTGAGAAGCGCAAAGCTCTTGGGCGCCCTGGCATTGATCCCAGGATGGCTGACAAACAAAATAAGCCTGCTGTGTCCCAAACTGAAGCACCAAGGCAGGAAGAACCTCGCATTGTCTTCCCTGCCAGCATGACAGGCTCGAAGCCTAAGGTCCCCTCAGCAGCTTCAGAGCCGAAGAATACAAGGGCTGCTGAAGCCGAAGCCAAGAAGCACAAGCACAAGGATGCATCTGACGATGCCCCTTCCAAGAAAAAGTTGAATACTAAGGAAACTAAGTCTTCAAAGAAAGAGTGTGCTGCAGTCTCTCAGCCTCTCATTATTGAATCCATCTTTGTCGCTCCTCCAGCTGCCACCAACACAGATCGACGTGTTGTGATCCACCAGCCTGCTTCCACAGAGGCTCATGAAGATGAACAAGTTCCAGTTGTTGACCCCAATGCAACTGAAGACATTGGTCATGAAGACAATTTTGTTGATGATGAACTCCTTCCTCAACTCGAACACCAGTTGGTATCATCGCCTGCTCCGACAAGTAGTGAATACATTAGCATTGGTCGTCCATTGAAGCCAACCGCTCAAGATGATTCTTGGGCTAAGCGCCCTCAAGAAGAAACCCCTGTTCAAGCTGCAACACCCCATACTCCAGCAGCACAAGTTACCAATCTGGTACTTAATGACGACAACTACATGGAGACCACTCCATCTCCAAAGGCATCACCCGTGTTTCAACGGCTTCGCAAAGGTCTCAGGCCATCAGTCTCCATGTCCACCATCCCAGAAGAAGATTCACAACAATCTAGTTCAGTGGCACGTCAAGTGTTCCCTGAAGAGAATCCTTCTGTGATGGTTCCAGAGTCTGAAGCTAAAGCTGCTGAAGACATTTCGGCTGCATCAGCCGAAGAAGAAGAAAAAAGAGAAGAGATAGAAAGAGTTGCGACAACCCCTGCCACAGACCAAGTCATTCTCGAGGAGAATGTGATTGTGCCAGACCCTCCAGTCGTTCAGCAAATGGAGGTTGAGAACAATGTGGCTGCCACAAACACTGCTGAAGCCAATGACCCTGTCTTGGTTGAAGACTATGTGGAGCCTGAAGCTAATGTTGTGCCTAAAGTCAATGTGAATCCTAAAGCTTCTGTGACACTGGTCCCACTGACGGCATTGTTCCTCCCCCAAGACCTCTCACTATGGAAACGACTTTCAATCGTGATGGGGAGTTGGTCATAGTTTGCTGGCCAATCATGGTTCCTCCCACTGCTCCCGGACCACAATATGACTATCACGTGGAGCAGCGACCACAAGTTCAGAAGCCAAAGCCGAGGCTGCCAAGGCTTCTCGGTGCTGCTACATTGCCAGGATCATTCAGCGTAACCAGCTTCAGAGGAGACAATACGTTCTTTGACAGTGCCAAGAACCCATACTCGAAGCCAAAGATCTCTTCAGATCGCTTTTGGAGCCATCAACAGCGCAGCTACTACTCTTGTACCCTCTACAACCAAGAGCGAATCTTTCCTCACATGCGTCTTGATTGTGAAGCTGTTGCTGGGCTGCCCTGCCTTGAAGAAGCTTTGGACTGCTTTTGGGATGCTGGCCTTCTACAATTTGTCACTGCCAAAGAGCACTGGAATGAAGAGCTTCTACTGCAGTTCTATGCTACTCTTCACATTCGTGGCTACAATAGGGATCCGAAGACATGGATCCTTGAGTGGATGACAGGAGATGTGCACCATGAAGCCAAAGCTCAAGACATCATCGAGCTTACCTCGCTGCCCACTCCAAGTGAGTTGTATGAGCCTGGTTGTCAGCGTCATAGACAAGAACTGCAGAGTATCTTTTAGAGGCCTGAACCCAATATGAGTCAGATGCTCAGTATGATGAAGCCATTGCCTCAAGATGC
The DNA here is from genome assembly GCF_018294505.1 of Triticum aestivum. Classification (NCBI taxonomy): domain Eukaryota; kingdom Viridiplantae; phylum Streptophyta; class Magnoliopsida; order Poales; family Poaceae; genus Triticum; species Triticum aestivum. The sequence continues at coordinate 447,888,434 of NC_057795.1, read as the reverse complement.
AGAATATCCAAAGGAATTCTTTGTCAAGGACCTCGAGTACTTGGCTCGCACAGTCTATCATATACTGAGGCGTACTCTATGGCCAATCAAGGGACATTCTTCCGAAGCCAAACTTGAAGGAACAATGAAGACTTTGGTGTTTTATATTGTCAATGGCATCAGATTCAACTCCCAGGATTTCTTCATCAGACAACTTGCCGCATTTGGGATTGATCTATTTGGCCTGAAGTTCTATGCTCCATGGGTGATGCGCCTGATCAAACTCCCATGCTTCTGTTGACTATCAGCCCTTAGCATGCAATCATCTTGTCTTTCTGCCTGAGGTTGATCTGTCAATTGAAGCCATCTACCCCGAGCCTTCCGAGGAGCCTCTATACCTTCATAATGTTGATCATCAAAGCTTCACTCAACCAATGGAAGGAGTTCATGTCCCCAATGTTGCTATTCCTTCTTATCCCCTGGCTGGAAATGTGCGTATGCCTCATCGTGCAAACACCGAAGCCACTTTAATTGCACAAAGACCTCGAAAGCGTTCTCGTGTACTCAATGACCGAGAGCTGCTCGTGGCCTTACATCAGAAGTAGGACAAGCACCATGACTGGCTGAAGCATCAGATGCAGAGTCTCTTGGTGGATGTCAATCGCATTCAAAACCTGGCCACCAAGAACTCATTCGTTGCCCATGAAACATCTCGGTGGTCCTGGAAGAGCCTCACCCTACTATGTTCTGAAGACGATCTTCGTGAAGATGGCTTCACCGAGCGCTTCAAGTTTGATTCCAAGCCTCAACAAAATGCAAGCTAGCGCCACACTCCCTCACTTGAAGATTCTAAATATTCATCTTCGGCTGCAATTGTTGTTGCGAATGTCATCGATGAAGAAGACGATGCCACTTCACCGACAATGGCTACACTTCATCTCGACACTGCATCAGGCCTTTCTGCACCACAAAAATCCAATGTCGACCCTGCTCCTCCATCTGCTCCTTTTGGGTATGAGTAGATGCTCTATGCCTTCAAACCATTTTGGTCATTACTGACAAAAGGGGGAGAAGCATATGAGTTGATAGTCTTCAAGTGGGTCCTTATGGGTGGTTGCATTATTTTACCAAGTATTTACAACTCTCATCTTCTGATACATTTGGTTCTTTGAGTTGTAACACTTAAACTTGATGGTCGTATTCTACTTTTTCTGCTACTCTGTGATGCAATGATAAATTCCGCATGAAGTCATTCTGCAGACGTCCATTTTCCATTATGCATATCATTATCTTCATTATCTACTTATATGCATAATGTATTGCCTTCACACTGCGTAGATGGCTTCCACAAAGCAAAACCGGCCATGTGCATTTGCATTCAAAAGCAAATCACTTATATGCACATCTTCAGGGGGAGCCTCACCATATGTATGAAGACAATAATCACAACACTGAACTTTCACATACTTTTATCCCCGTTGAAAACTTCAACCAGTTTGTCATCAATCACCAAAAGGGGGGAGATTGTAAGTGCATCTAGTGCCACACCTAGTTGGTTTTTGAGTATTGACGACAAACTTGGTTGAGGGACTAATGTGTTTGTGAGAATTGCAGGATAACACAGGTAGTAGTCCCATATTGATTCGGTTTACCTACTAGAGATGACCCCTAAAAATGTGTGAAGACATTGAAGAGAATGGTGGTCTATGAAGATATTCACATTGAAGACTATGACATGAGAAGACATCGCATGAAGACTATGGAGTACGAAGACATAGTTGTTTCGTAGTTTCCTTTTCTTCTTTGTTGAGTCATAGGAACCACCGTACTGTTAAGTGAGGTCCAAGTGAACAAAGTCAGAGTGACTGAAATAATGCTTAACCAAATCCTATGTCTTCGAGCGAAGACAATGAGAGCAAATCTTATCTAGAGTTGGATGAATCGGCTTTACTTGTAGCCCAATTCAAGCTGTCGCGTGTGTTTTAAATCTAACCGTTGGACACGTGTCAGTTCCTTAGTGGCCCAGGGTCATTTTGGACAAATCAGGTCGGGTTGCCTCCTGGCTATAAATAGCCCACCTCCTACACCTTAAATTGGTGGCTGCTCAGAGTTAGTGCACGACTTTTGTCGTTTGAGAGCAACCCACCTCCAAATCCTTTGAGAGAGTAATCCTTGCGAGGACAAAGCCCAAAACACCCAGAGCCAAAGAGTGTTAGGCATCACTGAAGTCTTTCTGTCCGTGTGATCTGAAGACTTATTACACTTGAGGACTGTGAATCCTCCAGCCAGTTAGGCGTCGCGTTCTGAGCATCCAAGAGTCATTGTGGATTTCCGGTGAACAAAGTCTGTGAAGGTTTGTAATTCTCCCTTGAAGACTACCAGAGTGATTGGGCGAGGACTAAGTGTTCTTAGCTCAAGGGGAATATGGTGAAGACATGGTCTTCTGAGTTCAATCTCAACCTCCCTAACCAGACGTATAGTTGTCACAGCAATAGGAACTGGTCCAACAATCCCTGTCCTCTCCGAGCAACTGGTTCCATCTTTTACCTCTCTTTACTTACAGTTTGTCTTCGATTGCCCATTTGTCTGATCTGATTGACTTCACTAAGTGAAGACTGTTTACTGTTGGCTTCATACTATCTTCCATCCTAATCCTTACTACCTAGCTGCTGATAGTCTTCGTGCTTTCACTTCATTGCTTACTTGACTATGGCTTGTCTAGTGTCGTCTACCTTCTGCTGCATATCAATAGGTTTATTTCTATTGTTTGTCTTCAAAGCATTCATGTTTTGAAGACTTTCATGAAAATCGCCTAATCACCCCCCCTCTAGTCGAATACTAGCACTTTCAGGTGGGTAACGCTACCACCACAACTTTTCAAAGATTTTCATTTGGTGTCCTGATTGCCTTATCTTCACTTTTGGATTTTCTTCAGGATTGGTTTATCTTCAAAGTCTATATCTTCGCAATGTTGATTTATCTTCAATGATACTTAAGTATATCTGCACATGTGCTCCGTCCTCTATAGCATTCACTTATAGCTATGTCTTCACGTTGCTGTTTTTCTGACCTAAGTGAATGTGATCGGACCCTAATCCCTTATGTGCTAATCCCTCAAATTCTTTATGTCTAAGTCATGTGCATTCTGTTGACACTTGTCGAATATCTTCTGTGTGTCCTTGTCAGCAGAAGATACAAAGACACACTTTTAAAACTGCTTTTAATGTCTTATCCTTTGCCTGAAAACCAAAGAAGCCAAACGACCACCCGACAATCCAGGCGTGTGTGGGAATATTGATCAACTCCTGATAAGTTGCATGCACGCCACATGTCCTTTAGATGTGAACCGCCAGGGGCACCTACGTAATTGCGCTGCGCCGCCCTCCTCCTTATACATACACACCCCTCGCAGTTAATATCTGTTCTTCCACCACGACACCTCGCTCAAACCCTAGCGCCACCGCTAGCTCGCGTCGATGCCGGAGACGAAGTGCTTAGCTACCGCAACTTCTTCGACGTCGTCCTTGATACGTCTCCAATGTATCTATAATTTTTTATTGTTCCATGCTATTATATTATCTGTTTTGGATGTTTAATGGGCTTTACTATGAACTTTTATATTATTTTTGGGACTAACCTATTAACCGGAGGCCTATTGCAAATTTTTGTTTTTTGCCTATTTCACTGTTTCGCAGAAAAGGAATATCAAACGGAATGAAACCTTCGGCAGAGTGACTTTTGGAACAAACGTGATCCAGAGGACTTGGAGTGGACGTCAAGAAAGAAGCAAGGAGGCCATGAGGCAGGGAGGCGCGCCTCCCCCCTGGGCGCTCCCTCACCCTCATGGGGCCCTCGCAGCTCCACCGACCTACTTCTTCCTCCTATATATACCCATATACCCCGAAAACATCCAGGAGCACAATAGATCAGGATTTCCACCGCCACAAGCCTTTGTAGCCACCAAAAACCAATCGGGACCCTGTTCCGGCACCCTGCCGGAGTGGGGGGGATCCCTCACCGATGGCCATCTTCATCATCCCGGCACTCTCCATGATGAGGAGGGAGTATTTCACCCTCGGGGCTGAGGGTATGTACCAGTAGCTATGTGTTTGATCTCTCTCTGCCGTGTTCTTGATTCGGTACGATCTTGATATATCGCGAGCTTTGCTATTGTAGTTGGATCTTATGATGTTTCTCCCCTCTACTCTCTTGTAATGGATTGAGTTTTCCCTTTGAAGTTATCTTATCGAATTGAGTCTTTAAGGATTTGAGAACACTTGATGTATGTCTTGCATGTGCTTATCTGTGGTGACAATGGGATATTAATGTGATCTACTTGATGTACGTTTTGGTGATCAACTTGCGGGTTCAGTGACCTTGTGAACTTTTGCATAGGGGTTGGCACACGTTTTCTTCTTGACTCTTCGGTAGAAACTTTGGGGCACTCTTTGAAGTACTTTGTGTTGGTTGAATAGATGAAAAGATTGTGTAATGCATATCGTATAATCATACCCACGAATACTTGAGGTGACATTGGAGTATCTAGGTGACATTATGTGGCACCCCGACTCAGAGAAACCGGAACGCCCCGTATTCCAGCCCAGAGATCGAGGAGAAGTCTCTGGAATACGGCACTGCTTGACATAGAACAAATCAGCTCTTATTACAAGAATAAATACAAAGGTATGATGTTAGAAAGGTTCACATCAGCACGACAACACTACGCCTGTGATACTACACTTGCTCTATGCTAGCAGCAGAACAACTCGTAGCAGCGGAAATCTTCTAGCAGCGAAACAACGACAAAGGTGGTGAACTCCACTCCGCAGAGACTCTGGCTGGGACACGATCTAGCTTGCACAAACGGAAACCATGACAAGCAATCAAACAATCACGACATCACCTGTAATCTGACATGACACGCCAGGTCAGTACATTGAATGTACTTGCAAGCTCACAACAACCAAAAACATCAAGGCAAGACAACAACATAGCATTAAGTAGGTTAATTAAATTAACAGCTACCATGATATAACAGCAACTCCCAAGCATAATATGAAACTACTACAATACTAATAAATCACCATCTCCGATCTCCATAACCATATCTCTCTTGGCTAACCGGCCAAGCAATATACCATCTTGATCACCTCGTGATCAAAACAAAACTGTAATCATGATCCTTACAGCGATCACAACCCGACCAATGAATGGCCCGTGATCCTTACGGCGATCACAACCCGACCAATAAATGGCCTATGATCCTTACGGTGATCAAAACCCGACCAATGAATGGCCCCTTATCCTTACGGCGATCACAGCCCGACCAATAAATGGCCCGTGATCCTTACGGCGATCACAACCCGACCAATACTTGGCCAATCTGTACTGCTCCAAATATCCACATATCCATCACCTATAAGTAATTCCGTTATGTGAGTGTTGATCGAATAGTGTACCCTAGTACGAACCCATGCCCATGACCGAGGACGCGGCTATCGATAGATTAGACACACACTCTGCAGAGGTAGCGCACTGTACCCACACCACAAAACCCATGGCCTCGCACTCCCATTTGGGTGGACCAATGGTATTCCGACAGAACCGATCTAATGCCATGACACTCTCCCGGTCACTCCGACTCACTCCCCACTGGGCTAAGTCGTGGGTGGCCCCGTGTCTACCTCAAGACACATCGACCACCGTCGTGGCCCGTCCCACACGGCGACATGGATCCAAAAACTCAAACAACGGGCACACAAGGCTTGTGTCCACCTACCTGATCAGGGTAGCACGCGCCCATAACCTTCCCTCATTAGAGGCACCGGCGAAGGGCACGACAATAGACCGCATTAGGGCCGTCCCAGACCGGCAAATGTGGTTGCACTGGAAAAGTTCGATTCGGCGGCACCTGACCAACTTACTGACGGAATTTATCCCCAAAAATATAACCATAATAACTAATACTCCGATGTCAACCATCAAATTATAATCCAAGTCATAGCAATATCCAACAAATAATCCAAGCATAATATCATCATCTCAAAATACTCCGAGGATAGCATAACACTACTATCATGATGAATCCGAAACAATAATCCTACTACTCCAATAACAAGAATACAGCTATCTAGCTAAGATCCACATGTAACCATCATCTTCGAAAATAATACTCCAAGCAACAGAACATCAACTAGCATCATGAAAATAATCATACTAACCACTAATAATCCAAAGTTAGCATGATATCCAGAGTAATAGTCCAAAACTTACTAACAAATATCATCCGGAAACAAACATAATACCAGTCACTAATACTCCAATGGCAACATGATACTCATCAACTACAAACATAGCTCCTAGTAATCCATACAATATCATCGCAACAACAAGATCAAAATAATACTCCGAGAAAATGCCATGCACAAAGTCATGTTGCTAAAGCAATATCTTAAACAAGTTCAAAATGAATTAAACCATGTCACTGCATTACAGTGATGCAAATGGAGGGTGTGGCTTGCCTGGGGCGGAAGAAATCACCGGAAGAAAGTGCAAGAAGCTCGCAGGAAGAATTGCCAGAAATCATTCTCTCTCGAAGGGGGCTGATTAAGGGCAGGGGAAAAATGGTCATTTTCATAGTGTCAAACCATAGTGAAAATGAAACCAACAAAATGGGCTCGACGAAATGAAGAAGTGAGCGTTGTTTTCACCTTAAACGGAGTTACGGTTAAAAAGTTATGAGGGTTTGACTGCCAAGGACCTATCTGCAAAAATAATATTCAGAAACAAGTCCCTGAGTGGATAAGGCAGAGGCGCAAAATAGAAATACGCTTTCGGTGGAGGAAAACTTACTCCGAGGAATACACTTTCACTTATCGACCTCAGCACCTCAGGTCAACGCATGAGACTTACAGGTGGGGTCGGGGCTTGGCGGGTCCCGCGGGGCGGGGCCCATCACTTAACCACGTGGCGACCAGGGTCAATGCCCTGTGCGGCTGACGAGTGGGGCCCTTGGCCAGCTAGCAGGGAGGAGGTCAGCGCCTTCATCTCCTTCCTCTCGCCCGCGCCTGGCCGTGGCAGAGCCGGCCCCGACGATGCCTGCCGGAGCTACACGGCATCTCCGGCGAGGCTCCGCACATGGACGGACTCAGCGGACTCCGGCGCATCTCCAGGGCCCATCCACAAACGGCGGGGTGGACCAGGGCGATGGCAACACGGGCGCCGACGGACGAGGCCTTCGGGCTCCGGCGAACTTGGAGAACAGAGCCACCGGGGAGGTAAGGGAAGTGCTGGAGAGGATCTAGGGCGGTGGAGGAGACCTTTGGTGGTGGAGGAAGGGAGGGAGCAGCTCGCCATCGCCGGAATCATGGAGGACAGAGACAGCGGCCATGGCGGCCAAACGCGGAGAGGAGAGCTCCTGGAGCTTAGAGGAGAGGTTGGGCGGGGTCAGAGGAGGGTGGAGAGGCCAGGGGTGAGCTCAAATGGCTCGAGGGAGGCCATTATATAGGCGGGCGAGAGGGATGTGCTTGGGTGCCGCCGGGCATGTCCGGCCAATGCTCTGGCGAGGCCAGTGAGCACGAGGGGCACGGGGAAGGTGACGAAGGATAACGCAGACGAGGCACAGGGATCACGGAGGGGGAGACGACGCGGGAGAGCAGAGGAAGAAGCCGGGCACCATTAATGCGCTGTCGGCCACAGTGCTCCCGTGGGCGACCGTCGGCGAGGAAGCTACCGGAGGGGGATAGGGGTCCAGAAGGACGGCGACAATGAGGGCTATCTACTGGATATCATCACGGGCGTGAAGCCGACGAGAGGGGGAGGGGGTCTAGCACAAACAGCCACTGGACGCGCTCATGGCATACCAAAATGGTGGTCACCACCAGTGCTGGCATGTGTGGGAGGCAAACAGCTGGCAATTGATGTCTAGTGGTAAGTCCTTCGAAGGGTGGTTTCAACTCAGGTGGTAACTTGGTGAAAACGGCTAGGGTTAAATGGGAATCACCCTCTGAAGTTTACTGCAGTAAACTTGGGTGAGCACTGGTGATCAACACGAAGAGTTTTGGGAGCAATGGAGTTGTCTACAAGGTTGAGGTAAAGAAGGACTTTAATCCTGGTAAGTTTTGTGGAGAAATGGACCAAGAATGAATATAGTTGCTTCACAACTACATTTTTGGTCCAGAAATGAAGATCAGCAAGATGCACTCACATGGAGTGTCAACCTGAGCTCAAATTGGGCAAGGCAGGGTCATTTGGTCGTATGAAGTTGCTGTAAAAAGCTCATGCCTAATGGCCAAACCAAAATGGCACTTGCTTCACAAACATCTCTGCTGACTAGAAACTTGGAATAATTTTGGTGGTTAAATGGCTCAATGAAATTATGCCAAATTGGGTGGAGAGATGTTTTATGGGTAGAAGAATGATCTGGTAATTTATCAGGATTTTTGAAGCAATATAAAATACACTTGCTTCACAACCTGAAAATAAGGCCAGAGTCAAGATTTTCCCTGTGCTCACATATATGATTGGATGGGGCTGCAAATGGGTGCAGTGGGTTAATATGAGCACATTAAGGAGTGTGCAAAAGTTCAACTCATTTGGATACTCCTAGCTAGTACTTCCCTCACAAAGCCTTCTGTCTGACAGAAACTTTGAAAAATCACTCAGGAAGATTGGCTAGGCAAATAAATTTGAACTTGTGCATGGAGCAATTATTTGGACATATAATCATGCCCAAAAAGTTTGGGAGGCACTAGGAGAAATATAAATGACACTTCCTTCACAAGGTGCCATTCAGGGAAGAATAGAAAAAGAATTATTGGGGAATTATTTTTGAAATGGCCAAGGCAATGTTTGGGCATATTTGAGCTAGACCCAAAGGAATTATGTGAATTATTTGGGAATTTTTGGATGGACAGAAATATAGGTTGCTTCACAACCTAGGGCAGATAGGGCTATTCCTTTAATGAAAAAAGGAATATTCCCTAGAAAAAGAGTTTAGGGTTTGGTCAAGGAGTGAAGTGACATGATCTTGGCAAGGTTTTGAGAATGAAGAGACACTTGGGAGGAGGAATGAGGATAATTTTCCCAGGTGGCAAGGCCACAGAACCACTCCAAAAGAAAAACATAGCAAAAACCAAATAAATCAGAAGAAAAAAGAAAAGGGCCAAAATCCAGGTTGTTACACATTAGGGTTTTGGTTGACTTGTGTCTTAAGGTGTTATTTTAGTATGAACTCTATGATAGATCGAACGAAAATAATAGCTTCGTGTTATTTTACTACAGACTCTTGAATAGATTGATCAAAAAGGATAACCTTAAGGTGGTTTCGTACCCTACAATAATCTCTTCATTTGTTCTCCGCTATTAGTGACTTTGGAGTGACTCTTTGTTGCATGTTGAGGGATAGTTATATGATCCAGTTATGTTATTATTGTTGAGAGAACTTGCACTAGTGAAATTATGAACCCTAGGACTTGTTTCCTAGCATTGCAATACCGTTTACGCTCACTTTTACCACTTGTTACCTTGCTGTTTTTATATTTTCAGATTACAAAAATCTATATCTATCATCCATATTGCACTTGTATCACCATCTCTTCGCCAAACTAATGCACCTATACAATTTACCATTGTATTGGGTGTGTTGGGGACACAAGAGACTCTTTGTTATTTGGTTGCAGCGTTGTTTGAGAGAGACCATCTTCATCCTACATCTCCCGCGGATTGATAAACCTTAGGTCATCCACTTGAGGGAAATTTGGTACCGTCCTACAAACCTCTGCACTTGGAGACCCAACAACGTCTACAAGAAGAAGGTTGTGTAGTAGACATCAGTCCTCATGCCGGCCACATACCTCTTCCTCTCCGCCACCGACGTAGGTGTCTTCCACCGCCAAGTTAGGGCGTAGAAGATTGGACTGCTCGGCCTCCCTTCCACCTCGTTTAGCAGTTCATCTGTGGTAAATTAAATCTTCTTTTTACAATCTTTTTGATCTGTCAAATCCATCCACTTCAGCCAAAAGTGGTTTATTCACTTCCAAATCTGGATCTCATGTATTGCAAATTATGTTCACTTATGCATCAAAACTAGTTAGATTCCTCACTTGTACCTATTCTTGGATTCGTACAAATCTGGAACCAACTTCCTTCAATAAGTGAATCGCTTCACACTGTGAGGTCAATGTCTTCTAAACTGATGTATCTTCAAAATCTTCTGAGAATGCATATGACCTCTTCCCCTCCCCTCACATCTCTAATGTTGCCATAGGTACATGTCTGTGGGAGAATCCCTTGGTTCTCATAGTCTGCATTCATTTGCAGAATTCTTACAGCGTCACATCGAATCTCCTAAAGCCAGTTCTTGTCTGACCAGCAGACGGAAGCCTTTCACTGTATTGAGGCCAATCAGTCTGAACATTATGGCTTCAGAGAAGTCTGCACGAAAAGGAGGCAGGCAACATCGTGGCAACACTGCTTTGGATTTGCCTGAAGATCTTTATGAACTTTACAAGTATAACCCAGAAGAGAGCTACACCCAGCGCAAGAACCGGATCCAGTGGACCTGAAGATATTGGGCCGAGCAGTGGTTCAAGTACAAGTTTGTAACACCTGAATATGCTAAGAAGAATGCCATCAAGCGCCCGTGGGGTGATTGTCTGTACCAAAACTTGATACCAAAGACTAAGGCTGAAGCTATTGAACATGAGTTCTATCCTTGTATGGTTAGAGGACCACAACCTGAGAATGCCGACCCATCATCTCTCCTATGGTGTTGTGAAGACAATCTCTTCAAGCACAACCTTCAGTTTGCAGAAGATTCAGCTGTTAAGAACCAGAAGGAGTTTGGCCTCAACTTCAACCCTGGCCCCTCTGCTCCAAGGTCAGATGGAACTCGTGAAGCTAATGAAAACAGGATTGGTCCCTTTGCCAATTTCGATGGGCTTATGTCCCATATTGCTGCCCAGAGAGTTGTTGTGGAGCAATCTGCTGAAGAAATTTGAAGAAGTTCATGAGCCTACTCCCACAGAGGCACCAGAATCTGAAGAAGTTCCAGCTGTTGACCCCAACGCAGGTGAAGACATTGGTCATGAAGACAATGTACTTGATGATGTAGTCCTTCCTCATCTCGAGCCCCAGTTGGTATCATCGCTTGCTCCTACGAGTAGTGAATACATTAGCATTGGTCATCCATTGACGCCAATTTCTCAAGATAACTCATGGGCTGAGCGGCAACAGGAACCTACCCCCGTCCAAGATGAAACACCACGAACACCACCTGCTCAAGTCACCTCATCGGTGCTTGATGATGACAATTACATGGAGACCAGTCCATCTCCAAAGGCGTCGCCAGCGTTCCATAGGCTTCGCAAAGGTCTCAAGCCATCTATCTCCATGTCCACCATTCCAGAAGAAGATTCAAAACAATCTAGCTCAGTGGCACGTCAAGTGTTCCCTGAAGAGAATCCTTCTATGACTGCTCAAGCATCTGAAGCTAAAGCTGCTGAAGACATTCCGACTGCATTAGCCAAAGAAGAAATAAGAGAAGAAGAAAGAGAAGCCACACCCCCTATTACTGATCAAGTCATTCTTGAAGAGATTGTGATCGTGCCTGACCCTCCGGTCGTTGACCAAATGGAGGTTCGGAATAATGAGGATGCCACCAACAATGCTACTGAAGCCAATGACCCTGTCATCACTACAAAAAAAAGACACATCCGTGAAATTTTGGGTCGAATGAAATTGTTTTCTGTCATGCTTATGACACTTCTATGATGATAATTGTGACAAAACCCGTATCATCATAGATATGGTGGGCTCCTACTTCTGTGACAAAAAATCATGACAGAAATGGGCTTTTCGTCCTGGGCGGGCTGGAGACTCAGCTGCATGACATTCTTTGGGCCGTCCATGACGGAAAAAACCCGTGGTAGAAGCAAGGGCGAGGAAAATATCAGGGAGTTCCCGGTTATGGTCGGTGGTCGGGGGCGAGTGATGCACTGAGGTTTGCGCGTTTCTCTCGTACACGTACGCGCGTGTGGGTGCGAGGCATTGGGATCTAACTGAACTAGAGAGAGGCATTCGCCTACTAAACCCCGAGCGATTGCACTACAGGCTATGCGTTACTGAACCTGATCGAGCGATTCCTTCATTCGCTACTGCTGCTAACTGAAGCCGATCAAACCTGCTGCCTCCTTCCCATGATGAATAGTGAGCATTGTTGGGGGGTTGGATGAACAGTTCCCGGTGGGGGGTTGGATGAACAGGACCCCGTGGTGTTAACGCTGGATGAACAGGACCCCGATCGATCGAGCCAGTTGGGCATGGAAGAATAGGACCCCGTGGAGGGCTAGATGAACAGGACCCCGTGGAGGGAAGGTTGAATAGTAGCCGGTGGAGGGCTGGTTGAACAGTAGCCGGTGGAGGGCTGGATGAACAGTAGCCCGTGGAGGGGTGGTTGAACAGGACCCCGTGGAGAGGGCTGGTTGAACAGTAGCCCGTGGAGGCTGGATGAATAGGAGCCCGTGGATGAACAGTCGCAGGTGGAGGCTGGAGGAGGTCGATGGTGGATGAACAGTAGCCTGTGGAGGCAGTCGACGATGGAGACAAACAGTATCCCGTGGAGTCTCGTTTTGCGATATGCCACACCCCTCCCGATGAACAGGACCCTCGTTTTGACCGTAGTGCTCCAACACAAGTCCGTTTCCTCCATTTTGTGGTACGCCACAGCCCTCCCGATCAACAGGATCCTGTTTCGACCGTAGGAGGTCCAACAGAAGTCTGTTTCCTCCGTTTTGCAGTATGCCAGACCCCTCCCGATGAACAGGATCCTGTTTCGACCGTGGCTGGTCAAACACAAGGCCGTTTCCTCCGTTTTGCGGTACGCCAGGCCTCGTTTCCATCGGATGTTCCGTCCAATCTGGTTGGCTCCCGATGAACACGATGATGCATTCTGTTCTGACCCAGACGGTTGGCTCCCCATGTGCACGACGACGATGCAGTTTCTCCGTTCCAACCTAGCCATGTACACGAGCCCTGGCCGTACGTATGCACGAGTAGGCGTTCGGGACCCCGCCCGTATGTACGTACGTGGCCTTATTTAATTTCTTGCACCCTTGCCGTTGTACGTACGTGTACATGCTACGTGCGCGCCTCTACTACGACACATGCGCGCCTCTACATCGACTAGTATGTACGTACATGTTCGAGACCCCACCCGTATGTACACATACGTGGCCATATTTTCTTTCTTGCACACTGGCCGCTATACGTACGTGTACATGCTACCTGCACCCCTCTACTACGACATGTGCGCGCCTCTACATGACACGTGCACGCCTCTACATCCACTAGTATATATGTACGTACACGTTCGTGACCAGAATGACAACGCTACGTACGCTTCGACTAGGTGGGTCCCGACTGTCAGGCACTTCCTTGCGTGCGAAGATGTAGCTGATTGGTCCTAGCAGTCAGGGGGCGAATCATTTTCTTTGCCCGTAATATGGACGCACTTCCTTGCGTGCGAAGATGTAGCTGGTGGGTCCCAGCAGTCAAGGGGGGAACTTTTTTTTCCGCAAAATATGGTGGCCCGTCCGGTGGGTCCCTATTGTCAGCTGGAGGAATCATTGTTTTCCGCGTAATAAGGAGACACTTCCTTGATGCGCCCGTGGACCCAGTTGTCAGCCTCTCCACGTACAGTACTCTTCCGATGGAAGTCGTTCCTTGATCATGTTGAGCACACCACGCCGAGAGCACAAGGGCGGTTGACGACGGTGAGGCCTAGGAAGGGGACGACGCGAAGCCGGGGAAGACGAGGCAGTGGATGCCCACGCAGAGAGGAGTACGAGGGTTCACTGGTTCGGCTTCGGTGCGAGGCTGCCATCGTCGCAGAATAACAGGAGGTGTGGGTGAGTGGAGGGATGGCCTGGCCAACGGTGGGAGTAGTAGGGGGTGGTGAGGCCTCCGTGGCAGCACAACTGGCCACAAGAGGCAGGAGCAGGCGGCACGACCGACGCTGCTTTGGGCGACTGGAGCAAGAGGACCAGAGGTTGAAGAAGCACGACGGCCGTTGGATGGACATCGTATGGTCATTGGAGCTAGAATCGTTCATATTGACTAAGTTGACAAAGCCCTCCGTCCCTGTCAACTTCGTAGGCCCACAAGTCAGCCTCCCACTATGCTGGGTCCCAGCTAGCAGGGGGAGTATTCATTTTTTTTGTGCGTAATAAGGAGGCACTTCCTTGCATGCGAAGATATAGATGGTGGGTCTGACCTGTCAGCGGGGGGAACATTTTTCGTGAAATACAGAGGTCCTTCCGGTGGGTCCCATATGTCAGGTGGAGGAATCATTATTTTGCATGTAATAAGGAGGCATTTCCTTGCGTGCGGCCGTGAACCCAGCTGTCAGCCTCTCCACGTACAGTCCACGTCCGATGGAAGTCGTTCCTTGACCACGTTGACCACGCCGCGCCGAGAGCACCAGGGCGGTGGATGATGGCGAGGCCTAGGAAGGGGATGGCGCGGAGCCGGGGAAGACGCGGCAGTGGATGCCCACGCGAAGAGGAGTACAAGGGTTCACTGGTTCGGCTTTGGTGTGAGGTTGCCGTCGCCGTAGAATAACAGGGGGTGTGGGAGAGTGTAGGGATGGCCTGGCCAGCGGTGGAGTAGTAGGGGGCGGTGAGGCCTCCGTGGCAGCATAGTCGGCCACGAGAGGCAGGAGCAGGTGGCATGACCGGCGCTACTTTGGGTGGACGGAGCAAGAAGACCAGAGGTTGAAGAAGCACGACGGCCGTTGGATGGACATCGTACGGTCGCTACAGCTAGAATCATTTATATTGACTAAGTTGACAACGCCCTTGGTACGCGTCAACTTAGTAGGCCCACAGGCCAGCCTCCGAAATGGTGCGCCCCAGATGTCAGGGGGAGGAATCATTTTTTGGCCGTCTGAAGCTAGAAAATTCGAGATTGAAGAAGAAGCACGACATCCGTTGGATGGACATCCAACGACCACTACTGCTAGAACCGTGTGTTGACTATAAGTTGACAAAGCCTTGCATACGCAACAGCTTACTTTTTTAGGGGACGCATCAACTTAGTAGGCCCACAGGTGTGTGGCAAAGAACTTATAGCCCATTTGCGATTTGTAAGAATGTGCGACCCATTTTTGAATTCTGATGGAATTTACTACAGCCCATTTACAATTTGTCTAAAGTACAACCCATTTTCTACCTAGGGCAATGATTAATAATTTCAACCAACCATTCAAACAAAATTCAATAAAATTTCCCAAATTTTGATGGGATCCAAAATATTTTTATCCCAAAATTTCTAGTCAGATTAAATACAATTTTGATATAAAATTGTATTGCGTAAAATCCAACGAAACATTGCACGCGCAACAATTAATGAAAATGAAAATTTCAAAATCCAAAAATAATAGTTTACAAACTAATTACGTGTTTGGTGCATTTTTTTATAGTTACCGCCTAGTTTTTAGAAGTACATCCCATTTATTATTTCTTAAAGCCCATTTTCCTGTTAAGCCTAATGCATCTCTCCTAGGGAAGATTTGCAGCCTAGCAGGGCAGAGAATAACAAGTTGACCTTGCCTGGGTATTCCTCAAAAAAAAAAGTATAGCTGGGCTAGCCATTTTCAGCTTGAAAAAAATTAATAGCCGGGCTGGATATCTGGCCTGGGCTAGACGGGCCACAACCCACCCAGTTAATACCCTGCTCTCCTCTGAACAACAACGAAAACATCGCTTAAGAAAAACTCTGCAGTGCTCACACCTCAAAAACACAAATACTGCTCGAGCTGCTTGGTCCCAGTTGTCGGCCGCTCCTTGTGCAATTCTCTCGTTTATTGACTACATAGGTTGACAATGGTGTGCGACCGTGATGTCAGGAAACCAGGAGGAAGCAAAAAAAATATAGTTGTACATAATAAGAAGGCACTTGCGTACGTACGGCTACGGCCCTAGTGGGTCCCTACTGTCATCCAGTCAAAGTAAAGTCATCTCCTGAATCCTCATGTTCGTTGACCATGTTGACAATGCTCGGCGCCACGACGAGCGCAACAACTCGAAGGACGACGGAGATGGCCTCGCGGGCCCTACAGATGATCTGATACAGCGCCCGCTGCTCATTCAGGAAGCCAGGATCATCGGACACCTATGAGCACCTTTGAGAGACTGAGACGGCATGAAACGGTAAGGCCGCACTTGGGAGCTCTGGTATATTTCACACCTGTATTAAGATACAAGTGTAATTTACTCATCATCGGAAACAACACGTAAAATACAGGCATAATGAAACCGAGGGCCCGAGGTCTATAAGTAAAACCAGCGGGTTACGCGTGTAATTTGAGAGACCAGTGTATATTTTACTAGTCGAAATCGACCAACCAAGCGCTTTGCCCAAGACATTCTGCTTTTATTTACAAGCGTCAGTTTTACAAGCGGTTTTGGTTGGAAAACGACGATCCAATCACGGCCTAAGATGATGAGTTGGTCGGAAGATCATATGGTTTCACCTCTAACCTACCCGAGTTGTCATATAGGCTATGAATGAAACATAAGACAATGAACTTCTTAAGCACAGAAACAACAGAACAGGATGACCTTCATAACATGCAAATCACAGGCATTATCTCAACATGCAAAACAATATGAAGCATTATTCTCAGGAGGCACGGTGAACAGCTCATGATGCCGCATGCCACAACATTCCAAGCTCAACTTTGCAATCAAACTCACAAGGCCAGGCATTACATAGACAACATTCAGAACAAACTCTTAAAATACCTTACATAACTCAACATTCATGTGACTATGCATCTCAGCAGAGTAAATATTTCTGAACTAAAGACAGGAATAGGAAAAAACAATCGACATTGCTCACAGCAAAGGGCTTCCCACTCAAAAATATCGAATGCATGTCTTCTGGCTAACATCAATGAGCAAAATTTGACAAGCTTTTCCAATTCCAATATATTAAACTAACGTCTACTTGCTAACATCAATGATTAAACTTTGACAAGCTTTTCCCATTCAAAATATGTAATGCCTATGATTGTGGAACAGGCAGGGTTTGTCATCAGTTTGTCAACTGATAGTCCAGTGGCCCAAGGTGACAACGAATGATTAGAGAACCATTCGATGTATTGTGCATGATGAAGTATTATGGAGGACACAAACCATCTGAACATTTTGTGTAGTTCCACTAAAATCAAGCTGAGCATCCCTGTGGATTTCGTATTTATATGCTGCAAGAAAACAAAGACACATCAGCACACACATGAATATTGGCCCCAGTACAACCCACCAATCGGTGGACTAACAAACTAAAAGTACGGTAAACAGATTACCATACCCAGATGCCCCATCATTGTTGCTTAGAATGACATTGACAGACTTGGAGTCCTATCATGGCTTCTTGTACTTCTTTGGGCCCTTTTTTCCCAGTGCACTCCACGTGTTATAGAGTTGCCTATGCTCTCTGCAGACTAGTCATTTCACCAGCGTCTACTAATACACTGTAAAGCTTAAACAGTGACTGCTTCTTTCTGCAAAGTGGTAAGACCAACTGGACCCACTAATGCAGCAGTTTGCCTTAGACACATTGGCTCCTTTTGTGCAGTTCAACTAAAATCAAAGTCAGAATAAACCCGAGCTTTAATTTTGATATCCCTGTAAGCAATAATAGGTATAAGGGAAACAATTACTAAGAAATAACGGTTGATGACTTGTACTCCTAGAAGAAAAACATTTACTGATCTACCTTATCTTAATGGGAAACAAAGCAGGAGAGTAGCAATTGTCCATCAGTGTGATTCATTCATATTAACTGAGACATTATCTTAACAATGCCTTGTTTCAACATGTATACAGAACGACAAAGTAGAAAAGTACCATTCCTAAAACAATGCGATTGATTCATTTTAACAGAGGCATTATCTTAACAATACCTTGGTTAAACATGTAGAAAGAACTACAAAGCAGGATAGTACCATTTGTAAAACACTCTAACTGATATATAATAACAGAGACATTATCTGAATAATACATTTATTAAACATGTACTCCGGCCAATCCCTAGAAGAAATGATACTCCCGCCGATCGCTAACAAGTGTTGCAGTTTTGAACTAAGATTCAGTAGTTAATTCTGAGGAAAGTCGGTACTGAAAGTTGGTAGTGACCTTTCAAGACAAAAATTTGAAACAACTCGTGAGGAAGACCTAAAAGAGGTCTCAACACATACATGGAAAATCTAGTCTCCTTTTGTGCAATTCCACCAAAATTAAGTGAAGCAAAGTGTCACAATAGCAACAAGTTGAATAGATATCCCTGTTTTAACAAAGGCAAAAAAGGAATCAATTACTGGCCAATAAGGGAGGATGAAACATGCAACCACAAAAATGGTAATCCCGCCAATCCCTAACAAGTGTTGCAGTTTTCAACTAAGATCCAGTAGTTAATTAATTCTGAGAGTGGCATTGCATAATTTTACCAACGGCATTAGATTAACAAAAAGCATAAACAGTTCCAGGGGAGAGTGGGCGCAACAACAACATGTGCTTCCATCTACTTGTAAAGGGGGTGTTGTAGAGTTTTATGTAACAAAGAAACAAGCATCATGTCTGGGTTGGAACAATTTTTGCTCACTTAATGGTAAAAGACAGCAGTTTAATAGCTTCAATTCAACATTTATCCAAAACAGTACCAATACAAGTAGCACAACATCTCAAAGCACACTGCAGCATCATGTGGATGAAAGTCGCTACTGACCTTTCTTGACCAAGATTTGAAACAGCTCGCGCGGAGGACTGGAAACATATCCCAACACATATATGAAAATCTGATCTCCTTTTGTGCAGTTCCACCAAATTAAGCAAAGTCGCCGGTGTGACATTCAATATGAACTGCACAAAACACTCTTAAAACATAAGTATTTCATGTAGCGAAGCAAAATGTCGCAATAGCAACAAGTTGAATAGATATCCCTGTTTTAATAGAGGCAAAAAAGAATCAATTACTGGCCAATAAAGGAGGATGAAACATGCGGCCACAAAAATGGTAATCCCGCCAATCCCTAACAAGTATTGCTGTTTTGAACTAAGATTCAGTAGTTAATTCTAAGAGTGGCATGATACGTCCATTTTGCATCATGCTTTTATATCGATATTTATTGCATTATGGGCTGTTATTACATGTTACGTCACAATACTTATGGCTATTTCTCTTATCTTAAAAGGTTTATCATGAAGAGGGAGAATGCCGGCGGCGGGAATTCTAGCTGGAAAAGGAGCAAATATTGGAAACCTATTTTGCACAGCTCCAAAAATCCTGAAACTCCACGGAAGTCATTTTTGGATTTAATAAGAATTTATGAGCAAAGAAAGTACCAGCGGGGGCCCACACCCTGGCCAGGAGGGTGGGGGCGCCCCCCCCCTACTGGGCGCGCCCCCTATCTCCTGGGCCCCCTGGTGGCCCTCCGGTGCCCATCTTCTGCTATATGAAGGCTTTTACCTTGGAAAAAACCAGAAGCAAGCTTACGGGACGAAACTCCGCCGCCACGAGGCGGAACCTTGGCGGAAGCAATCTAGGGCTCCGGCGAAGATGTTCTGCCGGGGAAACTTCCCTCCGGGAGGGGGAAATCATCACCATCGTCATCACCAACGATCCTCTCATCGGGAGGGGGTCAATCTCCATCAACATCTTCACCAGCACCATCTCCTCTCAAACCCTAGTTCATCTCTTGTATCCAATCTTGTATCCAAAACCACAAATTGGTACATGTGGGTTGCTAGTAGTGTTGATTACTCCTTGTAGTTGATGCTAATTGGTTTACTTGGTGGAAGATCATATGTTCAGATCCTTAATACATATTAATATTCCTCTGATCATGAACATGAATATGCTTTGTGAGTAGTTACGTTTGTTCCTGAGGACATGGGTGAAATATTGCTATTAGTAGTCATGTGAATTTGGTATTCGTTCGATATTTTGATGAGATGTATGTTGTCTATCCTCTAGTGGTGTTATGTGAACGTCGACTACATGAAACTTCACCATATTTGGGCCTAGAGGAAGGCACTGGGAAGTAATAAGTAGATGATGGGTTGCTAGAGTGACAGAAGCTTAAATCCTAGTTTATGCGTTGCTTCGTAAGGGGCTGATTTGGATCCACTAGTTTCATGCTATGGTTAGGTTTACCTTAATACTTCTTTTGTAGTTGCGGATGCTTGCAATAGGGGTTAATCATAAGTGGGATGCTTGTACAAGAAAGGGAAGTACCCAAGAACCGGTCCACCCACATATCAAATTATCAAAGTACCGAACGCGAATCATATGAGCGTGATCAAAACTAGCTTGACGGTAATTCCCATGTGTCCTCGGGAGCGCTTTCATTATAAGAAATTGTCCAGGCTTGTCCTTTGCTAAAAAAAGGATTGGGCCACCTTGCTGCACCTTATTTACCTTCATTGCTTGTTACCCATTACAAATTATCTTATCACAAAACTATCCGTTACCTACAATTTCAGTGCTTGCAGAGAATATCTTACTGAAAACTGCTTGTCATTTCCTTCTGCTCCTCGTTGGGTTCGACACTCTTACTTGTCGAAAGGACTACGATAGATCCCCTATACTTGTGGGCCATCATGACTCTTTTCTGGCGCCGTTGCTGGGAAGTGAAGCGCCTTTGGCGAGTAGAACTTGGTAAGGAAACATTTATATAGTGTGCTGAAATTTTCTGTCACTTGTTACTATGGAAACTAATCCTTTGAGAGGCTTGTTCGGGGCATATTCGCCTCGACCAGTAGAGCAAAGAGTTGCTCCTCAACCTACTGAAAATATTTACTTTGAGATTCCTTCGGGTATGATAGAAAAACTGCTAGGTAATCCTTTTGCAGGAGATGGAACATTGCGTCCCGATTTACACCTTATCTTTGTGGATTATTTAAGCTTGCAGGTATTCTCGATGATGTTGTTAAGAGGAAGGTCTTCCCTTTATCTTTGAAGGGAGACGCATTGACATGGTATAGGCTATGTGATGATACGGGATCTTGGAATTATAAACAATTGAAGTTGGAATTTCACCAGAAGTTCTATCCTATGCATCTTGTTCACCGTGATCATAATTACATATATAATTTCTGGCCTCGCAAAGGAGAAAGCATCGCTAAGCTTGGGGGAGGCTTAGGTCAATGTTATATTCATGCCCCAAACATGAGCTCTCAAGAGAAATGATTATTCAAAAAATTTATGCTCGACTTTCTCTCAATGATTGCACCAGGCTTGATACTTCCTGTGGTGGTTCTTATATGCTGAAGACTACTGAATTCAAGTGGGATTTACTAGAAAGAATTAAACGTAACTCTGAAGATTGGGTTTCCGACGATGGTAAGCAGTCAGGTATGACACCTAAGTTTGATTGTGTTAAATCTTTTATGGACACCGATGCTTTTCGTGGATTTAGCACTAAATATGGACTTGACTCTGAGATAGTAGCTTCTCTATGAATCTTTTGCTGCTCACGTTGATCTCCCTAAGGAGAAGTGGTTTAAATATAATCCTCCCATTGAAGTAAAAGTAGTTGCACCTATTACAGTTGAAGAAAAGACTATCACTTATAATGATCCTATTGTTCCTACTACTTATGTTGAGAAACCACCTTTCCCTGTTAAGATAAAGGATCATGCTAAAGCTTCAATTGTGGTTCGTAAGAGTAATACTAGAACATATACACCTCCTGAGCAAATTAAAGTTGAACCTAGTATTGCTATGGTTAAAGATCTCTTGGATGATAATATAGATGGGCATGTTATTTACTTCTGTGGTGAAACTGCTAATATTGCTAAACCAGATGCCAAGATACATAGACCTGTTGTAGGCATGCATGTTATTTCTGTTAAAATAGGAGATCATTGTTATCATGGCTTATGTGATATGGGTGCCAGTGCTAGTGCAATACCTATTTCCCTATATAATGAAATTATGCATGATATCGCACCCGCTGAGTTAGAAGGTATTGATGTTACTATTAAGCTTGCCAATAGAGATACTATTGCACCAGTTGGGATTGTTAGAGATGTTGAAGTCTTGTGTGGGAAAGTTAAATATCCTGCTGATTTTCTTGTTCTTGGTTCCCCACAAGATGACTTTTGTCCCATTATATTTGGCAGACCCTTCTTGAATACTGTTAATGCTAAGATTGATTGTGAAAAGGATGTTGTCACAATTGGCTTGGGGGATATGAAACATGAGTTTAATTTTGCTAAGTTTCATAGACAACCCCGTGATAAAGATTTGCCTAGTAAGGATGAAATTATTAGTCTTGCTTCTATTGTCGTGCCTCCTACTGATCTGTTAGAACAATATTTGCTAGACCATGAAAATGATATGTTTATGAATGAAAGAAGGGAAATAGATGAAGTATTTCTTCCACAGGGTCCTATTCTGAAACACAACTTACCTTTTGAAATCCTAGGGGATCCTCCTCCACCCAAGGGTGATCCCTTTTTTGAGCTCAAACCCTTACCTGATAATCTTAAATATGCTTATCTTGATGAAAAGAAGATATATTGTAGCGACCAGACCTCAAACAGTCTGATCTCTGTGCATCAGTGTCATCCCTGGATCAGTAATGCTGACACGCACAGTACTTAGATAATCCAAGTACTAGATACTCAAGATGTCCATAACCGGGGACACGGCTAATCATGATTAGTTTATACACTCTGCAGAGGTTGCGCACTTTTCCCCACATGACTCGAGCTCCTCCGTTGGGATTCTCGCACTACATGGTGTTTGAGAAATGGATGACCGAGACATAGTCTTTCAGAAGTGCTAGCACCTTACGATGGGTAGACCGTACTAACCTACATCCCCTACATCTGCTAGTCTACCACTGTAAGAGTTCGCACGACTTAGTCAACTATGCTAGAGCTCATAATAGCATGTGGCTGCACACGGAAGTTTCTAGCATGAATAATCTTATGATCCCTTTGGACCTGGGTGGCGGTCCAAAACAAACAGGCAATCCTGGAATACCCAGGTACCTCAATCCACCCAGATGTGTATTAAAGTTGCCACCTTAAATAAACCATTAATTAACAATCTCACATCTGTCATGGAAATTCACTCACCCAATCCACGTCTACTAGCATAGCATGGCATATAAGCAAACGCAGAAGTAACTCCCAAAGGTTTGATAATTAAACAGGTAATAGGTACTACCTCATCTACTTCCCAAAACCCACATATTAATCAGATTCCTAATCATGCAATCGTTTGAGGATTGATCTAATGCAATAAAACTAGGTATTAAAGAGGTATGATCAAAGTGTTACTTGCCTTGCTGATGATCCACGAAACCTAGGGATTCGAAGTAGCAAGCGGCGCAATCCGGGTACTCTATCGTAAGCAAAAAAACAAACAAGCATACAATAAGTACTCATCTAATGCACGGGTAAAAACTCAAATATGAGGTCTAACCAGAGAATTCAACTTAAGAACCCTGGTTTTGCAAAAAGAATCAACTCGAACGAAGAAACAAAACTCAAACGGTGAAAGAAACAAGCTTCGTTTACTAATCTGGAGCTAAGTCAAATTTTACAGAAGCAAAATCTTGTTTGAGTAGATTATTCAGAAAGAGGGTTTCGAGACGAAACTCTAGGCGCTTGAATCGCCTGATTCCGATAAACGAGTGAAAAGATAAACTAAAACGAAAATCGGATCAGAAATCGCGATCAGAAAAAATGCGGAATAAATCCGAGAAAAAGAAAAATGACGAACAGATTAACGAACGAACTTCGTTATCTGGATCTAAAAGATGAACGCGTTCGTTAAAAGGAACGAACGAGCGAATGCTCGCTAACTAAATAAACCGATCTAAGAAAATAAAAAAAATCTAGGGTTTTCTTAAAAAGAACAAAGTGTTTTTCTCAACAAAAAAACGGCGGCGGTGGTGGCTCGGGCAGTACCTCTGGCGAGGTCCTCCGGCGGGGCGGGGCGGCTCCGGCGGGGTGGCGAGGGGCGGCGGGGCTCCGGCAGTGGGGTGGGGTGGTGCGGTGGCGGCGGCGGCGGCACGGGCGATGGGAGGCGGCGGCTCCGGCGGCGGGGTGTGCGGTGGCAGCGGCTGTGGCTTGGGGTCCCAAGGGGGACCCGGGCTGGGTATTTAAAGGGGAGGGGGTGCGGCGGCTTGGGGGAGGGGCAAGCGGTGGCGGCGGGAGGTGGAGTTCGACCCAGACTCTGCGGCGGCGGCGCGGGGAAGGCGGCGGCGTGGGGCAGGCCGGCCTGGCTGGGCTTCGACCCAGTCGGCGCGGGCGCGTTTTTTTAAAATAATTTTGCCGAACAGAAAAAAAAACTAGAAAAATTAAATAAAATCTAAAAATACCAAAATAAATTTTCGTCGTCCAAATAAAATATTTAGAACAAGATGAACATTTTTTTGGTCCTAAAATGCATTTTTGAAACTCGTGAAATTTTTCCTAAATGCAAATAAAATAGCAAAAACACCAAAAAAAACTTATTTGATTTTTTTATTAAATCCTCATTATTTCTTTATTTTGGGAAAGTCATTTTATTCCCTCTCTTTTATTTTTATGATTGAAACAATTGAAGATAAAATAAATAAAATCAAATGATCCTATTTCCAAAATTTGAGAAAACTCAATTATGAAAATAACAAAATTCCCAACTCTCTCCGTGGGTCCTTGAGTTGCGTAAAATTTCTAGGATCAAACCAAAATGCATTAAAATATGATATGCAAAAATGATCTATTTGTATAACATTCCAAATTGAAAATTTGGGATGTTACAAACCTACCCCCCTTAAGATAAATCTCGCACTCGAGATTTGGGTTGGCTAGAAAATAGGTGAGGGTGGTCCTTCAGCAAATCTTCCTCTCGCTCCCAGGTGGCTTCATCCTCGGTGTGGTGGCTCCACTGAACTTTACAAAACTTGATAACCTTGCTGCGGGTGACTCGGCTGGCATATTCAAGAATCTTAACTGGTTTCTCCTCATAGGTCAGATCACTGTCCAACTGAATCGCCTCTAGTGGCACTGTATCTCTCAGCGGTATATCAGCCATCTCTACGTGGCACTTCTTCAACTGGGAAACGTGGAACACATCGTGAACTCCTGACAATCCCTCAGACAATTCCAACTTGTAGGCAAACTCTCCCATACGTTCCAAAACTTTGTATGGTCCCACAAAACGTGGCACTAACTTTCCTTTAACACCAAAACGCTTGACTCCTCGAAGTGGAGATACACGAAGATAGACTCTATCTCTGACTTCATAAACTATCTCCTTGCATTTTGAATTTGCATAGCTTTTCTTCCTGGACTAGGCTACCTTGAGCCTATCGCGAATCAACTTCACTTTCCGTTCAGACTCCTTAATCAAATCTGGTCCAAACAACTGACGTCTCCAACTTCATCCCAAGACAACGGGGTTCTGCACCTCCTTCTGTATAAGGCTTCAAAAGGGGCCATCTTCAAACTGGATTAATAACTGTTGTTGTAAGAGAACTATGCATATGGCAAATTGTCATCCCAACTAGATCCATAATCTAGCGCACAAGCTCTCAACATTTCCTCCAAAATCTGATTGACTCTCTCGGTCTATCCATCTGTCTGTGGATGAAAGGTTGTACTGAACTCTAGCCTGGTACCCAAAGTTTCATGCAACTGATTCCACAACTTTGAGGTAAATTGGGTTCCTCTATCTGATACAATGCTCCTTGGAACACCATGCAGACATACAATCCTGGTCATATATATCTTGGCCAACTTAGCGCTGGTGTAAGTGGTCTTCACTGGGATGAAATGAGCTACCTTCGTCAAATGATCGACTACAACCCAAATCGAGTCATAGCCTACACGAGTCCGGGGCAATCCTGTGATAAAATCCATGCCTAGCTTATCCCACTTCCATTCAGGTGTTGGCCATGGTTGCAACAATCCTGCTGGCTTCTGATGCTCTGCTTTTACTCTCCGACATACATCACAAACTGCTACGTACTCCGCAATATCCTTCTTCATTCCAGTCGACCAGAAAGTCTCTTTCAAATCCAAGTACATCTTGGTATTCCCTGGGTGAATTGAATACGGCGAATCATGGGCCTCTTGCAAAATCAACTTCGTGATCTCTGGGTCATTAGGCACATAAACACGGTCCTCAAACCATAAGGTATCGTGCTCATCCTCACGAAATCCCTTGGCTTTTCCTTTGCTCAACTTCTCCTTTATCTCAGCAATTTCCTTGTTGGTTTTCTGAGCTTGTCTGATCTTATCCATCAAAGTCGACTGAATTTCCAATGTTGCTACATAGCCTCTAAGAACTATCTTCAAACATAGTTCGCAAAGGTCCTCGGCTAACCCTTTTGGCAATCCTGCGGTCATGAGTGTATTGACATGGCTCTTACGGCTCAACGCGTCGTCTACTACGTTAGCCTTTCCGGGGTGATACTGCAATCTCATATCATAATCCTTGATGAGCTCTAACCATCTCCTTTGCTTGAGATTCAACTCCTTCTACGTGAAAATGTACTTCAAACTCTTGTGATCCGTGTACACCTCACAATGGTTTCCGATAAGAAACTATCTCCATGTCTTCAATGCATGCACTACAGCTGCTAACTCCAAATCGTGTGTGGCATAATTTAACTCATGAGGTTTAAGCTGTCGTGATGCATATGAAACAACTCTTCCCTCCTGCATAAGCACTGCTCCAAGTCCTCGACGTGAAGCATCGCAATACACTTCGTAATCCTTGGTCTGATCTGGCAGAATCAACACAGGTGAGGTAACTAGATGTTCCTTTAATTCTTGAAAACTGGCCTCACATTCCTCAGTCCAATTAAACTTGGTATCCTTCTTCAACAATTCCGTCATGGGCTTCGCAATCTTCGAGAAATTCTCAATGAATCTCCGGTAGTATCCTGCCAGTCCAAGAAAACTCCTGATCTCCCCAACTGTCGTTGGTGCTACCCAATTTGTCATAGTGACAACCTTCATGGGGTCTACTCCTATTCCTTCTCCAGATATAACATGTCCGAGGAATCCAACTTCCTTCAACCAAAACTCACATTTGCTGAACTTGGCGTATAACTGGTGTTCTCTGAGCTTCTCCAATACCAAACGCAAATGCTCCTTATGCTCTTCTTCGTTCTTTGAGTAAACTAAGATATCATCAATGAACACTACGACGAACTTATCCAAAAACTCCATAAATACTTTGGTCATCATGTTCATGAAATAGGCAGGTGCGTTAGTTAGACCAGATGACATAACGGTATACTCGTACAGCCCATACTTGGTGGTAAAAGCCATCTTAGGTATATCCTGCTCTCGAATCTTCAACTGATGGTATCCTGATTGCAAATCGATCTTGGAAAATACCTTTGCTCCTTGTAGTTGATCAATTAGATCATTGATCATTGGCAGTGGGTACTTGTTCTTGATGGTTACTGCATTCAGTCCTCGATAATCAACAACCATCCATAGTGATCCGTCCTTCTTCTCCACTAGAAGTACTGGTGATCCCCAAGGTGAAGAACTTGGGCGAATATAACCTTTATCCAGTAACTCCTTAATCTGATTCTTAATCTCCTCCAAATCCTTAGCGGGCATCCGGTACGGTCTCTTAGATATTGGTCCTGTGCCTGGCAAAATCTCAATCAAAAACTCGATGTCTCTATCCGGTGGCATGCCTGGCAACTCTTCTGGAAATACATCAGGAAAATCCTTCACTACCGGTAGTTCCTCCTGCACAACTCCTGATAAGGAATTTACGTGCATCCTCTGCAGTTCATGCCTGGATACATACTTGATCCTCTTCCCTTCCGGTGTTGTAAGTAAAATTGTCTTACTGGCACACTCAATGTTCCCGCCATACTTCGATAACCAATCCATGCCTAATATCACATCCAATCCTTGTGATTCCAATACTATTAGATCTGAGGGGAACACGTAGTTACCAATCCTTAATGGTAACCGATCACACCATAACCTGGCCATATACTCTGCTCCAGGCGAGGTTACTAACATGGGTGTCTTGAGGACTTGGGTTGGCAATTTATACTTATCCACAAATCCCCTTGATATGTATGAATGCGATGCACCAGTATAAAAAAGAACGAGTGCAGTAAATGACTTAACCAAAAACTTACCTATTACTGCATCGGGTTGGGCTTCAACCTCCTCCATGTTAACGTGGTTCACCTGTCCTCTGTTGAAAGGGTTTGACTTCTTCCCAGAGCTTCCATTGCCATTCCCATTCTGGCCTTCAGGACATTCATTGGCGTAATGTCTGGTCCTCTAGCATTCAAAGCAAGTGACTTGACTCAGATCTCTCTTGGCTGGTGTTGAGGGGTTGGTACGGTTCTGGTTATTACTTCCTCCATTCCCGTTACCATTTTTGGAACCAGTATGTTTTTGCGAGCTACTACCTCCTTGGGTATGCTGGAACTGTCCTCCCGACTTCGAGGTAAAACGTGGCTTCTGCTGAGCTCCATTATTGTACTTCCCTTGTCCATACTTCCTCTTGCGGTTTTCAATCTGCTGCTGCTTCCCTTCAATCATGAGAGCACGGTCTACCAACTCCTGGTAGTTGTTGAAACTTGCTACCATCAACTGCATGCTCAGCTCATCATTCAGTCCTTCCAGAAACTTCTCTTGCTTAGCTGCATCTGTAGCAACGTCATCTGGGGCATAACGTGCTAGCTTACTAAAGTCATCCACATACTGACCAACTGTATGTCCTCCCTGGCGTAAGTTGCGAAACTCACGCTTCTTCATGGCCATTGCTCCTGCTGAAACATGAGCAGTACGAAAAGCCTGCTGAAACTGATCCCATGTGACAGTGTCTACTGGATAGGTGGCGGTGAAATTCTCCCACCATGATGTTGCGGGTCCCTCAAGCTGATGTCCAGCAAATCGCACCTTCTCCACATCTGTGCATCCTGCAGTGGTCAACTCTTTGGCTGTCTTGCAAAGCCAATCATCTGCAACTGTCGGCTCGGTGCTATTGGAAAACACCGGCGGATTCAGCCTAAGGAAACGGGTTAAGTGATCAACTGGTGGTGGTAGTGGTGGATTGTTATTGTTGTTGTTCCCTGATTCTGATTCTGGACTAGTATCTGCATCAATGCATTCTGCTGCTGGATCAACTGGGTGAGCTCTGGTGGGAAAGCAAATCCGTTGTCACGCCTCAGAGGCATCTGAGGGTTTAGAAAAGATGAGAATACAGAATAGAATGAGGTCTAGAGGGAAAACACTACCCATATGCCAATGAGGCAAATTTCAATCAAAACACTTCATTCAAACAAGCAAGGGCATACAATGGTCTACTTATCGTTACAAAAGTGCTCGAACTATACTAGATACATGGAGGGAAATACTACTACTGTTATGGTGGTCTACTAGAAAAACTGCTCCGATGAAGACTCCATGATATCTGCTCCAGCTTCATCAACATAGTCATCATCACTATCATCCGGGTCCGAGTCGGTGTCGTCGATGATGATGTAGTTCTCGGGACAAGTGCAATCTTTGTCTTCTCCAGTTGCTGGAAATCCCATGAACACTCTTAGCTTTTTCTTTAGATCTTCATTCTTCTCGACCAGCGTTGCTATTTCCTCCTCATATCCATTGCGTGTAGACTTGAGTTCTTCCTCCAGTTCCGTGATCTTGGTCATGGCCTTCTTCAGATCCATCATGCCTGCACACATCTGGTTCTCCTGGCGTCGAATGTGCTGGTTTAACTCCTGGATGAAAGCTGCAATTGATCTGTCTTTCCTGGTGCTGATCATCTCCCATTGCTCATCTCGGCACCCACAAATCTGATAGGTAGTATCCTTAAGCTCCTTGTGGTAAACTTCTCCAATACGTCCCATGGTAATGTAAGCTGCCATGCTCTTTCCTAGGCTCCAGGTTGGTGCATCAAAGGAAAACTCTATGGGCTCAGTGACAGGCATGAACGTCCTTCCTGGAACTTGAACTTGAATCATCCAGCGCTCTTCTTCAGGTAAAGTGGCGTTGTAGGTTCCGATGAAGCTTGGTACTCCGATCTTCAGGTACTTGGTAACTTCCTTCAGGTGTCGTCCAAAGGGTGTATCTTCATCCGGTTGCATGAACTTGTTCCTTGCATCCGCCATCCTAGAAGAGTAGAAAAGATGAGGAGTTAGAAATGAGAAGAGAGAGTAGTGATCTATTGCTTTTGCTTAGTGGTCGTGACCTACAGTCAGCGTGTGCTCTGATACCATCTTGTAGCGACCAGACCTCAAACAGTCTGATCTCTGTGCATCCGTGTCATCCCTGGATCAGTAATGCTGACACGCACAGTACTTGAAGGATTTATAACAGAGTAGCAATCACACACTTATTACATCGAATGTCTTCAAAGAGAACTTATTACAATAAATATGGCTTAAGGCCATCTAATAACGATAACAGCGGAAGGCTTGGAATATAAGTGAGTCCATCAACTCCAACGACATCACTGAGTATAGAACCACGATCCTAAGGCATCTTACTCGTCGTCTGAAAAGTCTGCAACATGAACGTTGCAGCCCGAAAATGGGTCAGCACATGGAATATGCTGGCAAAGTAACACATAGAGAGTAATGAAATAATAAAGCTATACTACATGCATATTTGGCTGGTGGAAAGCTCTATGGTTATAGTTTTGCATAAAGCCAGTTTTTCCCTACAGCAAAGGAATAAATTTATTTAACTATCATGGTGGTTGTTAAACATTGAGAATGGTTGACAACATTCTCAATCCCAATTAAGTAACATAATCATTAAACAAGCCCAACAATACTAATTAAAGTAACATGATGAGATTCACATGATAATCCAAGTACTAGATACTCAAGATGTCCATAACCGGGGACACGGCTAATCATGATTAGTTTATACACTCTGCAGAGGTTGCGCACTTTTCCCCACATGACTCGATCTCCTCCGTTGGGATTCTCGCATTACATGGTGTTTGAGAAACGGATGACCGAGACATAGTCTTTCAGAAGCGCTAGCACCTTACGATGGGTAGACCGTACTAACCTACATCCCCTACATCTGCTAGTCTACCACTGTAAGAGTTTGCACGACTTAGTCAACTATGCTAGAGCCCATAATAGCATGTGGCTGCACACAGAAGTTTCTAGCATGAATAATCTTATGATCCCTTTAGACCTGGGTGGCGGTCCAAAACAAATAGGCAATCTTGGAATACCCAGGTACCTCAATCCACCCAGATGTGTATTAAATTTGCCACCTTAAATAAACCATTAATTAACAATCTCACATCTGTCATGGAAATTCACTCACCCAATCCACGTCTACTAGCATAGCATGGCATATAAGCAAACGCAGAAGTAACTCCCAAAGGTTTGATAATTAAACAGGTAATAGGTACTACCTCATCTACTTCCCAAAATCCACATATTAATAAGATTCCTAATCATGCAATTGTTTGAGGATTGATCTAATGCAATAAAACTGGGTAGTAAAGAGGTATGATCAAAGTGTTACTTGCCTTGCTGATGATCCGCGAAACCTAGGGATTCGAAGTAGCAAGCGGCGCAATCCGGGTACTCTATCGTAAGCAAGCAAACAAACAAGCATACAATAAGTACTCATCTAATGCACGGGTAAAAACTCAAAGAAGAGGTCTAACCAGATAATTCAACTTAAGAACCCTAGTTTTGCAAAAGGAATCAAATCGAACGAAGAAACAAAACTCAGACGGTGAAAGAAACAAGCTTCGTTTACTAATCTGGAGCTAAGTCAAATTTTACAGAAGCAAAATCTTGTTTGAGTAGATTATTCGGAAAGAGGGTTCCGAGACAAAACTCGAGGCGCTTGAATCGCCTGATTCCGATAAACTAGCGAAAAGATAAACTAAAACGAAAATCGGATCAGAAATCACGATCAGAAAAATCGGGGAATAAATCAAAGAAAAAGAAAAACGACGAACAGATTAACGAACGAACGTTCGTTATCTGGATCTAAACGATGAACGTGTTTGTTAAAACGAACGAACGAGCGAACGCTCGCTAACTAAATAAACCAAAAAAACCGATCTAAGAAAATAAAAAAAATCTAGGGTTTTCTTAAAAAAACCAAAGTGGTTTTTCTCAAAAAAAAAAACAGCGTCGGCAGCGGCTCGGGCGGTACCTCTGGCGAGGCGGGGCGGCTCCGGAGGGGTGGTGAGGGGCGGCGGGGCTCCGGCGGCGGGGTGGGGTGGTGCTGTGGCGACACTGGCGACGGGAGGTGGCGGCTCCGGTGGCGGGGTGTGCGGCGGCGGCGGCTGCGGCTTGGGGTCCCAAGGGGGGGCGGGTTGGGTATTTAAAGGGGAGGGGTGTGCGGCCGCTTGGGGGAGGGGCAAGCGGCGGCGGCGGGAGGCGGAGTCCGACCCGGACTCTGTGGCGGCGGCGCGGGGAAGGTGGCGGCGCGGGGCAGGCCGGCCTGGCTGGGCTTCGGCCCAGTCGGCGCGGGCGCGTTTTTTAATAATTTCGCAGAACAGAAAAAAAAACCTAGAAAAATTAAATAAAATCTAAAAATACCAAAATAAATTTTCGTCGTCCAAATAAAATATTTAGAACAAGATGAACATTTTTTTGGTCCTAAAATGCATTTTTGAAACTCGTGAAATTTTTCCTAAATTCAAATAAAATAGCAAAAACACCAAAATAAAACTTATTTGATTTTTTTATTATATCCTCATTATTTCTTTATTTTGGGAAAGTCATTTTATTCCCTCTCTTTTTTTTATTGAAACAATTGAAGATAAAATAAATAAAATCAAATAATCCTATTTCCAAAATTGAGAAAACTCAATTATGAAAATAACGAAATTCCCAACTCTCTCCGTGGGTCCTTGAGTTGCGTAAAATTTCTAGGATCAAACCAAAATGCATTAAAATATGATATGAAAAAATGATCTATTTGTATAACATTCCAGATTGAAAATTTGGGATGTTACATATATCCTGTTATTATTAGTGCTAACCTTTCAGAGCAGGAAGAGGAAAGATTATTGAAGACTCTGAAGAAGCACCGAGCTGCTATTGGATATACTTTGGATGATCTTAAGGGCATTAGTCCCACTCTATGCCAACACAAAATAAAATTGGAGAAAGATGCCAAACCAGTTAGAGATCCTCAACGACGATTAAATCCTAAGATGAAAGAAGTGATAAGAAAGGAGATACTAAAGCTCCTTGAGGCAGGTATAATTTATCCCGTTGCTGATAGTGATTGGGTAAGTCCTGTCCATTGCGTTCCTAAGAAGGGAGGTATTACTGTTGTTCCTAACGATAAAGATGAATTGATTCCCCAAAGAATTATTACAGGTTATAGGATGGTTATTGATTTCCATAAATTAAATAAGGCTACTAAGAAAGATCATTACCCTTTACCTTTTATTGATCAAATGCTAGAAAGACTATCCAAACATACACATTTCTGCTTTCTAGATGGTTATTCTGGTTTCTCTGAAATTCCTATGTCAGCGGAGGATCAATCAAAAACTAATTTTACTTGCCGTTTCAGTACTTTTGCTTATAGACGTATGCCTTTTGGTTTATGTAATGCACCTGCTACCTTTCAAAGATGTATGATGGCTATATTCTCTGACTTTTGTGAAAAGATTTGTGAGGTATTCATGGATGACTTCTCCGTTTGTGGATCCTCTTTTGATGATTGCTTGAGCAACCTTGATCGAGTTTTGCAGAGATGTGAAGACACTAGTCTTGTCTTGAATTGGGAAAAGTGCCACTTTATGGTGAATGAAGGCATTGTTTTGGGGCATAAAATTTCTGAAAGAGGTATTGAAGTTGATAAAGCTAAAGTTGATGCTATTGAAAAGATGCCATGTCCCAAGGACATTAAATGTATAAGAAGTTTCCTTAGTCATGCCGGTTTTTATAGGAGGTTCATTAAGAACTTTTCTAAAATCTCTAGGCCTCTGACTAATTTACTACAAAAAGATATTCCTTTTGTCTTTGATGATGATTGTGTAGAAGCATTTGAAATACTTAAAAAGATTTGATCACTGCACCTATTGTTCAGCCACCTGATTGGAATTTACCCTTTGAAATTATGTGTGATGCTAGCGATTATGCTGTAGGTGTTGTTCTAGGGCAAAGAGTTGATAAGAAATTAAATGTTATCCAGTATGCTAGTAAAACTCTTGATACTGCCGAGAGAAATTATGCTACTACTGAAAAAGAATTCTTAGCAGTTGTTTTTGCTTGTGATAAGTTGAGACCTTATATTGTTGATTCTAAAGTAACTATTCACACTGATCGTGCTGCTATTAAATACCTTATGGAAAAGAAGGATGCTAAACCTAGACTTATTAGATGGGTTCTCTTGCTCCAAGAATTTGATTTGCATATTATTGATAGAAAGGGAGCTGAGAACCTCGTTGCAGACAACTTGTCTAGGTTAGAGAATGTTCTTGATGACCCACTACCTATTGATGATAGCTTTCCTGATGAACAATTAGCGGTAATGAATGCCTCTCGTACTGCTCCATGGTATGCTGATTATGCTAATTACATTGTTGCTAAATTTATACCACCTGGTTTCACATACCAGCAAAAGAAAAAGTTCTTTTATGATTTAAGACATTACTTCTGGGATGACCCACACCTTTATAAACAAGGAGTAGATGGTATTATTAGACGTTGTGTACCTGAGCATGAACAGGAACAGATCCTACATAAGTGCCACTCCGAACCATATGGAGGACACCACGCTGGAGATAGAACTGCACATAAGGTATTGCAATTCGGTTTTTATTGGCCTACTCTCTTCAAAGATGCTCGTAAGTTTGTCTAGTCTTGTGATGAATGTCAAAGAATTGGTAATATTAGTAGACGTCAAGAAATGCCTATGAACTATTCTCTTGTTATTGAACCATTTGATGTTTGGGGCTTTGATTATATGGGACCTTTTCCTGCCTCTAATGGATGCACACATATTTTAGTTGTTGTTGATTATGTTACTAAGTGGGTAGAAGCTATTCCAACTAGTAGTTCTGATCATAACACCTCTATTAAGATGCTTAAGGAAGTTATTTTTCCGGGGTTTGGAGTCCCTAGATATCTTATGACTGATGGTGGTTCACATTTTATTCATGGTGCTTTTCGTAAAATGCTTGCTAAGTATGATGTTAATCATAGAATTGCATCTCCTTATCACCCACAGTCTAGTGGTCAAGTAGAGTTGAGTAATAGAGAGCTCAAATTAATTTTGCAAAAGACTGTTAATAGATCTAGGAAGAATTGGTCCAAGAAACTTGATGATGCAGTATGGGCCTATAGAACTGCATATTAAAAATCCTATGGGTATGTCTCCGTATAAAATGGTTTATGGGAAAGCTTGTCACTTACCTCTTGAAATTGAACATAAGGCATATTGGGCTATTAAAGAGCTCAATTATGATTTCAAACTTGCCGGTGAGAAGAGGTTATTTGATATTAGCTCACTTGATGAATGGAGAACCCAGGCCTACGAGAATGCCAAACTGTTTAAAGAAAAAGTTAAAAGATGGCATGAGAAAAGGATACAAAAGCGTGAGTTTAACGTAGGTGATTATGTGTTGCTATTCAACTCTCGTTTAAGATTTTTTGTAGGAGAACTTCTCTCTAAATGGGAAGGTCCTTACATTATCGAGGAGGTTTACCGTTCCGGTGCCATAAAAATCAACAACTTCGAAGGCACAAGTCCGAGGGTGGTGAACGGTCAAAGAATTAAACATTATATCTCACATAATCCTATCAATATTGAAACTAATATTATGGAAACCGTAACACCGGAGGAATACATAAGGGACATTTCCAGAACGTTTCAGACTCCGAAAAGGAATAGGTATGTGGTATGGTAAGTAAACCAACTCCAAAATAGTTCTAATGGTAATTTTTCTCTGCTTTGGAATATTTAAGAATTTTGGAAAGCGAGAAGTAATCCGGGAAGTACACGAGGCCTCCACGAGGGTGGAGGGCGCGCCCACCCTTACTGGGCACGCTCCCTATCTCGTGGGCACCTTGTGTGCCTCCCGGACTCCATTTTCTTGCACATTACTTATTTTGGTTGGTAAAAATTAATTGTATAATCTCCCAAAGGTTTTGACCACCGTATCATCTAACTATCCTCTGTTTTCGTTTCGAGCTGTTTTTCTGACAGATCTAGAGCAACATGATGTCACCCTCCTCCAACAATGAAGACAAGGATGCTTGGCTATTGAAGATAGAGCTGAAAAGGGAAGAACCTGAGGAGATTAACAAGGATGAAGGGATCAAGAAGGCCATGGAGGATCAAGCTCCGGTGACAGAAGAAGAAGAAGACATCCCTCAACCTCTACCTAACATCTTTACTCCAACTAAGATTGAAGCTTTCAAGATGATTGAGTTAGCTCGCATACAAAACAAGTATCTCACACAGGAAAATATTTTGTTGAAGGATCATATCGTCGGACTCAAGGGCATTATCCGCAAGTTGGAGGAGCTTTTACGCTCAATGTGCGATTATCCACCATCATCATTACCACCTTCATCACCTCCGAGGACATAACCACATGGGTATGGGCACTCCCCATGGCAACTGCCAAGCTTGGGGGAGGTGCCCCGGTACCGTATCACCATCACACTCCTATCTTTACCATTTTTCTTAGTTCGATCCTTTTGGTAATATCTTGATCTAGTAGAATTTAGTTTTGGTATGATTTAGTTTTGAGTTTTGCTTTGTGATCCCTCTATGTAATTGAGTCCGTGAGCTATATAATAAAGATTAGTGTTGAGTCAAGGGCTTTTCTATCTTGCTATGATCGTGAGAAAATAGAAAGAATAAAAAGAAATAAAATAGTTCATATTGATCTTATGGATAGTAATGACTTCACATATAAAGAGTATGAGGCTTAAAAGTTGTTGAGAGTTGACAAACGTAGTGTTGGTCATCGTTGCAATTAATAGGAAGTAATAAAGAAAGAGAGGTTTTCACATATAAATATACTATCTTGGACATCTTTTTTGATTGTGAGCACTCATTAAGTATGACATGCTAAAGAGTTGATGTTGGACAAGGAAGACAACGTAATGGTTTAGGTTTTCTCACATCTCAGTTAAAGTATATTGTCATGGATCTTCCGAACATGTTGAGCTTGCCTTTCCCCCTCATGCTAGCCAAAAATTCCTTGCACCAAGTAGAGATACTACTTGTGCTTCCAAATATCCTTAAACCCAGTTTTGCCATGAGAGTCCACCATACCTACCTATGGATTGAGTAAGATCCTTCAAGTAAGTTCTCGTGTTGCAAGCAATAAAAATTGCTCTCTAAATATGTATGACTTATTAGTGCGGAGAAAATAAGCTTTATACAATCGTGTGATATGGAAGTAATAAAAGAGACGGACTGCATAATAAAGGTTCATATCACAAGTGGCAATATAAAGTAACGTTCTTTTGCATTAAGATTTTGTGCATCCAACCCTAAAAGCACATGGCAACCTCTGCTTCCCTCCGCAAAGGGCCTATCTTTTACTTTATGTCTTTTACTTTATGCAAGAGTCAAGGTGATCTTCACCTTTCCCTTTTTCATTTTATCCTTTGGCAAGCACCTTCTGTTGGAAAGATCCTAATATATATATATATATATATATATATATATATATATATATCCAATTGGATGTAAGTTAGCATGAACTATTATTGTTGACATCACCCAAAGGTGAATACGTTGGGAGGCGAAACTATAAGCCCCTATCTTTCTCAGTGTCCAATTAAAACTCCATAACCATAAGTATTGTGGGAGTGTTAGCAATTGTAGAAGACTATATGATAGTTGAGTATGTGGACTTGCTAAAAAGCTATATTCTTGACTCTTTCCGATGTTATGATAAATTGCAATTGCTTCAATGACTGAGATTATAGTTTGTTAGTTCTCAATGAAGTTTCTGAACCATACTTGACATTGTGAATAGATTGTTACTTGAGCATGAGAAGTCATATGACAAAATTTATATATGTTGCTATTATAAGAATGATCATGATGCCCTCATGTCCGTATTTTATTTTTATCGACACCTCTATCTCTTAACATATGGACATATTCTTCGATATCGGCTTCCGCTTGAGGACAAGCGAGGTCTAAGATTGGGGGAGTTGATACGTCCATTTTGCATCATGCTTTTATATCGATAGTTATTGCATTATGGGCTGTTATTACACGTTATGTCACAATACTTATGGCCATTGTCTCTTATTTTACAACCTTTATCATGAAGAGAGAGAATGCCGACAGCAGGAATTCTGGCTGGAAAAGGAGCTAATATTGGAAACCTATTCTGCACAGCTCCAAAAATCCTGAAACTCCACGGAAGTCAATTTTGGATTTAATAAGAATTTATGAGCAAAGAAAGTACCAGAGGGGGCCCATACCCTGGCCAGGAGGGTGGGGGCGCCACCCCTACTGGGTGCGCCCTGTCTCCTGGGCCCCCTGGTGGCCCTCCAGTGCCCATCTTCGACTATATGAAGGCTTTTACCATGGAAAAAACCAGAAGCAAGCTTACGGGACGAAACTCCGCCGCCACGAGGCGGAACCTTGGCGGAACCAATCTAGGGCTCTGGCGAAGCTGTTCTGCCGGGGAAACTTCCCTCTGGGAGGGGGAAATCATCACCATCGTCATCACCAACGATCCTCTCATCAGGAGGGGGTCAATCTCCATCAACATCTTCACCAGCACCATCTCCTCCCAAACCCTAGTTCATCTCTTGTATCCAATCTTGTATCCAAAACCACAAATTGGTACCTGTGGGTTGCTAGTAGTGTTGATTACTCCTTGTAGTTGATGCTAATTAGTTTACTTGGTGGAAGATCATATGTTCAGATCCTTAATACATATTAATACTCCTCTGATCATGAACATGAATATGCTTTGTGTGTAGTTACGTTTGTTCCTGAGGACATGGGTGAATTCTTGCTATTAGTAGTCATGTGAATTTGGAATTCGTTCGATATTTTGATGAGATGTATGTTGTCTATCCTCTAGTGGTGTTATGTGAACGTTGACTACATGACACTTCACTATATTTGGGCCTAGAGAAGGCATTGGGAAGTAATAAGTAGATGATGGGTTGCTAGAGTGATAGAAGCTTAAACCCTAATTTATGCGTTGCTTCGTAAGGGGCTGATTTGGATCCACTAGTTTCATGCTATGGTTAGGTTTACCTTAATGCTTCTTTTGTAGTTGCGGATGCTTGCAATAGGGGTGAATCATAAGTGGGTTGCTTGTCCAAGAAAGGGCAGTACCCGAGCACCGGTCCACCCGCATATCAAATTATCAAAGTACCGAACGCGAATCATATGAGCGTGATGAAAACTAGCTTGACGGTAGTTCCCATGTGTCCTCAGGAGTGCTTTTCTCATTATATGAAATTGTCCAGGCTTGTCCTTTGCTACAAAAAGGATTGGCCCACCTTGCTGCACCTTATTTAATTTCATTGCTTGTTACCCGTTACAAATTATCTTATCACAAAACTATCTGTTATCGCATTGCTTAATTTTACCAGCGGCATTAGATTAACAAAAAGCATAAATAGTTCTAGGGGAGAGTGGGCGCAACAACACCATGTGCTTACATCTACTTTTAAAGGGGGTGATGCAGAGTTTTGTTGTAACAAAGAAACAAGCATCATGTCTGGGTTGGAACATTTTTTGCCCACTTAATGGTAAAAGACACCAGTTCAATAGCTTCAATTCAACATTTATCCAAAATAGTACCAATACAAGTACCACAACATCACAAAGCACACTGCAGCATCATGTGGATAAAAGTCGGTACTGACCTTTCTTTACCAAGATTTGAAACAGCTCGCGAGGAGGACTAGAAACATATCCCAACACATATATGAAAATCCATTAACTCCTTTTGTGGAGTTCCACCAAAATTAAGCAAAGTTGCCGGTGTGACATTCAAGTTGAAGTGCACAAAACACTCTTAAAACATATGTGTTTCGCATAGCGAAGCAAAATGTCGCAATAGCAACAAGTTGAATAGATATCCCTGTTTTAACAGAGGCAACAAAGGAATCAATTACTGGCAAATAAAGGAGGATGAAACATGCGGCCACAAAAATGGTAATTCCGCCAATGCCTAACAAGTGTTGCAGTTTTGAACTAAGATTCAGTAGTTAATTCTGAGAGTGGCATTGCTTAATTTTACCAGCGGCATTAGATTAACAAAAAGCATAAACAGTTCCAGGGGAGAGTGGGCGCAACAACACCATGTGCTTCCATCTACTTATAAAGGGGGTGATGCAGAGTTTGTT
Source organism: Triticum aestivum (assembly GCF_018294505.1). Lineage (NCBI taxonomy): Eukaryota > Viridiplantae > Streptophyta > Magnoliopsida > Poales > Poaceae > Triticum > Triticum aestivum. Next base: position 447,848,107 of record NC_057795.1, on the reverse strand, counting down.
GTAACAAAGCAACAAGCATCATGTCTGGGTTGGTATCATTTTTGTTCACTACTTAATGGGAAAAGAGAAAAATACAATAGCTTCAATTCAACGTTTATTTAAAACAGTACCAATACAAGTAGCACATCATCTCAAAACACACTACACGATCATGTGGATGAAGGCAAGTACCAACCTGTCATGACGCACACAAGATCACGTATGAATCTGCCAACACGAATAGGAAATCCAATCTCGTTTTGTCCAGTTGCACTGAAATCAAGCAAAGTCGCCGGTGTGACATTTAAGTTTGCTATAGCAACAAGTTGAATAGATATCCCTATTTTAACAGAGGCAAAAAAGGAAACAATTACTGGCCAATAAAGGAGGATGAAACAAACAGTGACAAAAAGAAGCATTTAACTTATCTTGATGGAAAACAAAGTAGGATAGTAGTATTTCTAAAACGGTTCCATTGATTCATATTAACAAAGACATTCTCTTAAAACAACATTCGTTAAAAATGTAATTTACTTTTAACAATGGCATTGCTTCAATTTCCAGCGGCATTCTTAATTAACAATAGCAAAATAGTTGTATGGGACATGGGACATGGGACATGCCAGCACCATGTGCGTCCACACGTATAAATGGGTGATGCGGAGAATGTAGCCAAGCAGCATATCTGTGTTGGTCCCATATTTGTTCTCTTTGAACCTTTTTCCTATGTGAGGGCAGCAAATCTAGTCCTACACAAACTATCCGCCCCCCAGTTACTTTCCCTTTTCAACAAAGAGATCGGTTCCTTACAGATGTGTGTATTGGGTTACCCCCTTTTTCCCTTTTCGACCAACAAAGCGGCTGGATAGCCAGGCTATAATACTTTCCCTCCCTCCTTTCCTCAGTGAACCACGTCCTAGATTCATGCTCCACCCCACCGCACCCTTCTTTCCTCTTCGAACCAAGACCTAGATTCAACTACAGAGTCGAAAAAGATCCGCATGCAGCTAGCACTACAAAAAATACACTTCCGTGATGATACGTGTTTGTCATAGTAGGTCGCGTTTTTTGTCATGCATGTACATCCATGACAAATTTATGACAGAATCAAGATAGTCATACCTGTGCTATCGTAGAAGTGTTCCATGACATTACCAAAATTATCATCACGGAAGTGTCCACTTCCATGATGATAAATCGCACGTCAGAGAAGTGCTTTCGTCAAGGGTGACCGACACGTGGCATCCACCGTAACAGAATGTTGTTAAGCTATCGGGTCGGGTTTTGGACCCGATAACCCGTTAACAGCCCCGACCAATGGGGATTTTCCATGTGTAAAATCATCATTGGCTGGAGGAGACACGTGTCAGGTCCGTGCTGGCACAGGTGTCACTCATCCAATAGGCGAGACGCGCCTATGATATGTTGACACGTGGACCGGCCCATCAAGTTTAAATGGGCCGGCCCAACTCAAGGCCCACAAGATTTTGTGGACCATAATGGGCCGTCCCAGCTAAAGGCCCACGAGATTTTGCAGACCATAATGGGCCGGCCCAGCTAAAGGCCCACAAGATTTTGCGGGCCATGATGGGCCGGCCCAGGTAAAGGCCCACAAGATTTTTGTGTGCCATAATGGGCCGGCCCAGGTAAAGGCCCACAAGATTTTTGTGTGCCATAATGGGCCGGCCCAGGTAAAGGCCCACAAGATTCTTGCGGGTCATAATGGGCCGGCCCAGCTAAAGTCCCACAAGATTTCGCCAACATTAATTGGCTGGACCATCTCTAGGCCCACAAGATTTTGAAGACCCTAGTAGGCCGACCCATTAACTGGCTGCCATGTTTTGGGCCAAATGCCGGCCCAAATTTGATCCGGTCCATTAATGGCCTACCACGTTCCGGGCCTAATAGTAGCCCATATGAGATCCGGCCCATTAAAAGCCTACCACGTTCTGGGCCAAATTACGACCCAGATCAGGTCCCGCCCTTTAAGAGGCCTTGGGCTCAATTGTGGCCCATATCAGATTCGGCCCACAAGCCTATGCTTTTGGGCCCACTTGCTAAAGGCCCACTTAGTAATTCGGCTTCATATTAGTTTTGGCTTGTTAAGGGCCCATTTAACATTTCGGCCCTATATTAATTTTAGCCTGTTAAAAGCCAGTCATATAGTTGGGCCTAACTACGGCCCGGTTTGCATCCGGCCTGCTCGCAGCCAATATCTGATTGGGCCAAACAAGGATCGAGACAATTTTGGCCTGTTAAAAGCCCGTGATTTGATTCGCACAATCTTGGGTCGGGGTTCATTTCGGGCTGATGCCAGCCCGTTGGCTATTCGGCACGTTTCAGGCCCAACCTACATCGTGATTGCATGATGGCCCGATTATGTACCATAATTTTATGGTTTGGCCGGTTTACAGCGAAGACAGGATATATATACAGTAAAATAACTGCATCATCATGAATAAGAAAAAACCTAGACTATACAATAAAGAAATTACAGCATATTACATCCACTGGGCATCAAAGTTTGCCACTATGATAATAAAGCACAAGCAGACAGCAGATTACATACACTGGGCATCAAAGATCGCCACCAGTGCAAATAAACATGCCGACAAAATAATATACAAAACCGACAGCACTTCAATAGAGTTCAAGAAAGGTTAGCCCTACTGGGGAGCTGCAGCGCAAGCAGCTGAGCAAGATGATGAGACTGTGCTTGTTCAACACTTATATCTTCCTCACTCTGAAAGATAAACAAGCAGACATATGACAGGTTTTGCACATAAAAGTATCAGTGCTGACAATTCATCACATTTCTTGCTGACGAATAAAGTGACACAGTTTAAAACTTCATTAACACAATATGGTATTGTTCAGGTCAAGACATGGCAGGAAATGACATTGTGAAGGAGTTGGCAGCTTCACGACACCACTAGATTACAGATCAAGAAGTCATAAGTATCAATGGTTAGTGTGCTGTCAATTTATCCCATTTCAGATTGGCAAATAAAGAGACGGTTTAAATAATAGTAGAATGATATGATATTGTTCATAGTTAAGACATTGCAGAATATGACATTGTGCTGTAGTGGGTAGGTTCACCACACCACTGGATTACGGATGAAGAACAGAAGCATACATGCAGTGCAAAAGAAGATCACTTGCTCTGTATATTTTAATTTACATGGTATGAAGAAGGAACTTGGTTGTACAACTGAAAACTTAAATTGAGAAAGGACAAACTTTTGTTTATGAACTACATAATAAACTTTAAACATGCAATTTGATGCAAACACCAAAAATAAATAGCTGTTGCAGTCATGCCTAACCAAATATATACAACAAAGTTTGAAGGCTTGAGATGGACAAACTTACATTATTGGTGAAGACGGGCTCTATAAAGGCCTTGTCCATGCTGATGGGGGGGGGGGGGCAATTCAAGAAGTTTACCACGGAATCTTCTTCATAAGCATTGCCTTTATTCTACATTTTGTTAAGAGTAAATATAGATGTGATAATATACGAAAAAATGGAGAATATTTAAGATAAGATGAAGAGTGATGCTACATAACCAGGTAGCTATAAATGTAAGTGCAGCGATACACGCAAAAGGTACAGCCAAGAGCAATGCACAGCTAAACTTCTTCAGTACCAACCTTATGGTAAGAGTAAATATAGATCTGATGTGTAGAAAATGGAGGGCAAAGGAAAATAAGCTACAGAGTGATGGTACATGAACAACTACCTGTCATTATAAGTACATTGATAAAGGACAACATGTACTTACAAGAACAATGCAGAGCTAAAAAAACATTGGCATTTGATATATTCTACACTAATGTAACCATTCATACAGATCAGATAATTTGGAGCGAACAATTAATAAGCAAGCTATCATGCATACTACTGTCACATAATGAACCAGGTATGTATGCAAGTACAGTGATATAGGACAATAGGTACTAGCAAGAGCAAAGCAGCGGGAAGCATATTTGCGATATCCTGTTGTTCTTTTCAAACCGGAATTCTTCTTCGAGCAGATTTCCTGCAAAAAAGATCCGTAAGGCACATGTGGAAAAGTAGAAGTTCAAATTGTCATGTGATTTCATAGATAGTACCTCATCCTGGGAACGAGACCAGTGCATAACAAGGTTTTTCCATTCAATGTCTTCTAAATTTAGCACAGGAGACTTCACCGGAAATTCGTTTATAGACTTGCCATCAAAATGTGATTTCCTCAGGTAACACCGATACTGCTGCAATGCTTCCTTGAAAAGCACAAGCAAGCTTTGCTCGTCATGACTATCCATATTGACCCTCGCCTAGTTACAACAATGTAATGTAAATCATTGATGTGTTCAATCAGCAAAAAACAGGAAAATAATAACCATGAATAATAGCACTTACATGTAAGTTGGACAGGAAGATGTGAAAATGGTGTTTGTCTTCACAATAATCTTCCCATGATGGGAATATATGCATGTAGTCCCTAACAACATTGAAAGCATTGTCTTTTAAACTGGAAATGAATGGAATGGGGTTCCAATCTACAGGAATTGGCCGTCTCTGCAGTTGGGATAGGTCTTCGGCCGGTGGACTTGCTGTACTTTTTGCTGGAGTGGGATTTTTCTGTGGTAAGCTGGTGCTATGGCAAATGAAATCGGTATACCTTTTGCTGGAGTGCAGGTCCTGTGTGGTGGGGCTAGTGGTGTGGCCAGTGAAGTATGGGTACAGTCTGCTGGAGTCGGTCCTACGTTTTGTGTCACTGGTTGTACATCCAATATAAGTGGGGTGCTGTCTGATTTCTCCGGCACCAACACATTTTTCAAGGACTTTGCTGGTGCTCCTTCAGGTTCGGCAATCACCCTCTTCCTTTTTGATGTCTGATGCACAAGAACAACATTTGAGTGAAAAAACATGGTATGATGGCAGATGGAATATGTATTGATAATGGATGGGCATGGCATCTCGACATATATGATGAGTAAACTAAGCAGATGGCGGTGCAACAAAGTAGAAGAAATGCAAGACAACATATGCAAGATACCCGCAATCAATAAAACGTTGCCAAATTAGAACAGGCACCTTGATGGGTGAACAGGACAGGCCATCTGCCTTTGACTCCTCGAGGTTAGAATAGTCATTAGGATCATATTCTGAACAAGAGTCAACAGGTGGGGAGCATATGAGTTTCATTGCATCCAGAATGGCACTCAATGCCTTGGTGCCAATTTTGTAAGTCATTGCAGTGTTTAGCTTCAAGAGTGGACTGATGTTAGTGCGACACAAAGCAGCTACACAGATCATAGTGTAGATATAATGAGGAAAACCATAAGCATCAGAGTTAAATCAGCAAAGTGGAACTTGCTGGAATATATGTGCTAGTATTGCCGGTACGGCTAGAAAGGCTTTGGATACCAGCTCTCTTCAAGTGAAGGTGCGGTACTGTTAATATCAGTGTAACTCTCAAAGGCGACACAACTCTCCGCATTTCCTTGTTATTCTTATAGGATTCAAGTGGGCAGGCCACTACAAATCCTATTCCTATGTTTACAAGATCCTACGAATCAAAGAGGCTCAAAGTATCCATCACAACCGACCGTATAGACCTCTAGACTATAAATGTCCCTGCTCATCTTCAGTACAAGGAACATACTATACTACTATCATACTCCCTCCATTCCAAAATATAAGTCTTGGTAGAGATTTCCACTATGGATCACATACAGATGTATCCAGATGCATTTTAGAGTGTAGATTCACTCATTTTGCTCCATATGTAGTCCATGGTGGAATCTATACAAAGACTTGTATATAGGAATGGAGAGAGTACATATTAAAGAAGAATGGAAGAGGAACATGGTAAAGAAGAGCAAGCAGATTTTGGATAATAAAATGTTGGTTGCGCAGTGCCCACATGATGAACCAGAGCACATTAAGAATGCAACTCCCAGCTGTCTCTCAACCATTTCAGGTGGTTGGATGAAGATCCTACGTCTCCTAACCCATCTTCTTCCTCGTCTCTGATTCTTCCCATACAGAACACCGCACGGTCCGCCGGCCGGACCACCGGCCTCCACCGCCTGTGTTCCTCCGCCACCCCCACCCCCGCCCCAACCCCCACCCGCGTCGAGTTTTCTTCGTTCGGCGAGGCCCCACAACCACCCGAGCCCCTTCGTTCGCACCGGCGAACTCCGGCAAGCTCTGAAAAATTTAGTCTACTATGATTTAACTAGTGTGGAATATAAAAGGGGAAAAACCATAAGCATTGGGAGTATAGTGTTGAGCGTGCCATGGCGGATCAGAAGGTGCAAACCGGACAAAGGCAACTTCGCAACCAAGACAAGAAATCAGAGTAAAGCAGTGACGATCTATTTTCTTGCTGCGATAAATAAGTTGAGCAGATACAAAAGAGTATCGCCTCTGGTGCGGCGCCATGTACGCATCTACTGAGAATTTGACGGTGCTGCGGTAGCGACGGCTGTCGGCAGCGTGGAACCAGATCTAGGAGGGTAGACGGTGGCGGCAGGGCGCGGTGGACGAGACAGTCGTAGGAGCGGCGCCGGCAAGGTGGACGACAAAGGGGATGAAGCGAGAGGACGGGATGCAAGGATCCCGGTCCGAAGCCGTGGATGAGAGAGGTCGATCTCTTGTAATGGACGGCAGCGTCGGGGTATCAGCTCCAATATGGTGGAGGAGAACGGCGGTGGATGGGGTGGCGGACAGTGGCGGACGGAGGAGGGTGGGGTGGAGAGGGTGTTTTGGTGCCCACGGAGTACGAATGGGGCAAAGGGAGGTAGAGAGGAAAGGGGGAACCATGTATTCAGAGCACGCTTGTCTCAAATGCGAAGAAATTTACAAACTTAGCCCCCGTTCCAAATTTCTACTACATCATAGCAACATTAGTCGGTTGGGAATAGGACGGTAATCTGTCATACACCGAATATTTGCCGACAAGAGTTTGTTTTTGGAGCCCACCGTGTATATGAATATGAATCAGAGAGGGAGTCGATTTCGGTCGAGGACACACCATGTTTTGGCGCCCACTGTGTATGAATCCGGGTGAGAGGCGGTTTCGTCACGTTTGGGTGAAATTACAAACCTACCCCTATCGAAACCTATAGAAATTCAGCAGATAGGCTTTGCGTGGCAGGGATAGGCAGTAGTAATTTCCATCTCGGAGATTTTGGTTTCGGGCGGTTACTTCGACTTTCCCCGCTTCGTTCAAATTTTGCAGAGTGCACATTTACGCTTGTGCCAACTCAATTTGAATCCCGTTTGTATTATATATTTTTCGGGCGGGATCCATTTTCAATTGGTATTACATTCTATATAAATCATTTTTTATATATATACTTTCAAAAGCACAACAAAGAATTCTGCTCCTTTATATGTATAATATGATTTACAAATACAACGATCTCGGAATCTTAAGGTTGAATTCGAAAAAATGTAACCAAATTATGTTCTACTAAAATGTATGGATCAGTAATATCTACATATTAAATAACATAGATGTGCGTGAATTCATATGAGTATGCATGTTTGATAGATCAATTTTGGTTCGAGTATGGATGACATGTATCATCATCTCGAATTCAAATATTTGAATCCCTTTTTTGTTTACTCCTTTCACGCCCATCTCCCTCGCATGCATGCTCCTTCAGGTAGCTATCACTCTCTTTTCTCCAGCTCACCCAGACGCTCACTTCATGTTTCTCCTATCCTCGCAAACATGGTCTCTCGACGTCCCCCTTGAGAAGTGTCACACTCTCCCTATCATTATACATTACACGGTTTTCATTATCTCTCACGTATCTACTGTTCTCTGGTATCACTCGGTACCTAAGCTTTCTTTTTCACCGCCACACACACAATCTCCACTCGTCTTTCACTTTGTCTTTCTCTCTACGGGATTCTCTCACACACTCTATATGTCTCTACATATGACTCATACCACTAAAATTAATCTCTATCTCTCTCATGTAGGCACAACATTTCTTGCGGTCTCCTTTTCGTCTCCATCCCAGACTGACATTATTCATTTGTTTACCGATCAGACAACCCCGACTACCGTCTGCTCTCTCTCTCTCTCAGACACACACACAACTCCTACTTCCACTCCCCTTCCCGACTACCGTCTCTCTCCCTCACACACAAAACTGTCGCTTTCGCACCCCGACTCGTATTTCTCTCACAAACATTTATCGACTAGCTAGCCTCTAGATAGGTTTATACACCCGCACACTCGTTCTTCCACCATCGCATACGTGTCTCTCTCCCGCTCCTTATATCTTTGTAGCTTTTTCTTCCCTTCTTGAGACACGCCCTCTCGATCGTGCACACACACACTATCGCCTCATTTTAAGCTGATACCTATCGCACACACACTCCTTGTTTCTTTGTCACACATGCACTTCGTCCTCCTCCACTCTCCCTCTCTCTCACACACACATGGGTGTTTTGCAACGACTAGCAAGATGCCCATGCGTTGCACGGAACATCAAGATGCATTTGTATGAGTAGTTTATCTTGTGGGGGAAAAGGATGAATGAGGGAAGGCCTTATTTGCAAATGTGGAGAGGGGTGTGGGTATCTTTTTGCAAAATTGCCATAGTTTCCTTCTTATCCGTCAGATATAGATCGGACGGCCTATATTGCAGGATGGCAGACACACAATCATCACCGACGCTTTTTATAAGAGTAGGGATAAAAAATAGAGTTGGTGATGATGGTGGGCCTGCCATCCTGCAATGTAGGTCATCCGATTTATATCTGACGGATAGGAAGGAAAATATGGCAATTTACCCGCACTCTTCACCACATTTGTAGATAAGGCCTTCCCTCGTTCATCCTTTTCTCCCACAAGATCTTGATGTTCCGTGCAACGCACGGGCATCTTGCTAGTAAGAGTAGAAATTAGACATATACCACTTCTCGAATCTTGAAACCAGCAACATTCCTCCCTTATCTCATCAAAACCGCCAAAGGAATATATTTTGAGTGAAACATAACATATTTTTAGTGATATACGTATTTCAAAACTAGACTTTTTTCTATCAAATCGGTGAATATGTATTAATCTACTTTGATCGTGTGGCAACGCATTGGCACATTGCTAGTAGTTATTATAATTTTTTGGACACGAGACAAACGGTGGAGTACATATATGAAGAGAAGAGGCGCACGCCCGCAGTCGGCCTCTCGCTGTCTCGCACACATGAGTGTTACGTAAAGGTGACGTTAACAAATAAACCCTAAAACCCTAGGTGCACGATTACTGCATGCGCGAGTACCGGGTACGTGGTGGAGCACCTTTGTAGGAATAGTCAGCTCATGTGATAATTTGATCCGTAGGAGTTGATGGTCGGGACCACAGGTGAACGACTTGGAGCGCGGTGGCTCGCCAGTTGCCACAGATCGAGTAGCCACGTTTAAAATATTGTTTTTTTAGCGGGGTTAAGAGTTCCGATTTTCAATGGCACGTTATAAGTAGTAAGTAGTTTTTAGAACGATTGGTACGGAGCGAAAATGGAATTCACAGTACTACGTACCTCCTCGTCATATGGTTGTATGGGTTTATGTTGCGAGATGTTGAACCTGGTAGTTCTAGGGAAAATACTATGGTTTAGATTTAGATGCTGGTTTTCAGTAATGAAAATCGGAAGGGGATCCCCTTCTTTGATTAAAAAAAACTACTACCTCCATTCTGGTTTACTAGTCGCCATCGTACTTTGGATCAAAGTTTGTCCATGAATTTTACTTGTAAAATGTGAATGGAAAATGATATTTTGTTATATCCAAACAAAAAAGGACTGGAGGGAGTGATTGCTCTGACACAGATGCAACCTCTCATAGCGCAGGCATTGAACCGGCGCGCCGGCCAAGAGGGCCGCACTCACTGCAGGCCCGGCTGAGCACGCCTCCTCGCCGTGTGCAACCAGCTTAAGACTGCCCCGCCTACCTTCATTGAAGCCGCGTGTGTGCCGGCAACACGTCCTTCTATGAGCCGACAGGCATTTTAGAACACAAAAAATGACTAAAATATAATTAATTTACGCATGGTCTTGACTTGTTGTGCTCGCACTAGTAGCAGGAACTAGTAGAGGTTTTTCTTTATTTATAACTCTCCTCACATTTTTTTGGCTTTGAAGTGAATCATGGTTGTGGACATTATGTATGAATGTGCAGATATCTGTGGACATGAGTTTGATGTGGAAGTTGAACTTGGAACGTCGGGCTTGCGCGTGAACTATACCATGTCCAATGCTTTGTCTGTTATTGTTTGGAAAGTAATTGTTTTCATTACATGACCCGAAAAAAACATTTTGTGCCACAACAGTAGATGCACAGACATCACAATAGGCATGCTGACTGGATAAACATTTGAACCTAGCTATTATGAAGGAAATTTTGTATTTACCACAGTTTTAGATAGCAGGAGACGCCTAGCCTGCTCTGCCTCTGCTAGCTTATTTCTGGCTTCTTCCATCTCTTCTTTGGCTTGGGTGAAGAGAGCATCCGATTGCTCTTTTCGCTTCTTCAGGAACTCAGCTACATTCTCAAGGGCTGATGCACGCTTTCTTTCAACCTTTACTAATGCCACGAGGACATGAACAGCTGATGACTCCACCTGGCTTGTGTGTAATCTAGCATCATCTGGGAATTTGCACCTTGTGTCTAATCCAACATCATTAGGGAACTGGCACCTTGTGTGTAATCCAACCTCATTTTGGAAACATGATCTCGAGGTTGACCATACTTCCCTCCACGCAGGAAGTGCATCCTGACATGAAGTTACTTCTTTTTTAGATCAATACTCAGAGCAACCTAGATCCATTTAGTAGAAGCCAGATAAACAAAACTCGGAGAAGTGAATTCAAAAGGAAAATAAATATAAAAACAGACTCCAAGGTGAGAACACCCACTTCCTACATCAAGCTAAAAACAAAAGCATTAGGACGATTAAGACTCTTCTTATTACACATCGAAAAACACCACGCTTAAGAGAAACAGAAACTACAACATATACACATCGAAGAACACGAGGCTAAACGAAAGTAATTGAAAGGGTATTACTTACCAAAGCTCATTTTACAGGTTCGGTGCAGCTCCTCTTTAACTTGCCATGCTCCTTGAAGATGTCCCGAATATCTCGTGTTTGGTCTTCATTGCTCCTCTACATGTTCGCACTCGTGGTTTTAAAATTTCAACATGGCAAGAAAATATACTACTAGTAATACTCGCGCATCTTGTGGGCAACATTAAAGCACTCGTCTGCCATGTTAGAGCATCTCCAACAAAATCACTGAGATCGAGAAGTAGATACTAGAGAGTAGAGGATAGTTCTCAGCATAGATAGATAAAAAAAGATAATTCAACTACTCCTCGTCATCCGACTCCTCCTCGGTGATGTCCTCCTCCGACGTCTGATTGTAGGCGTGAAGATACCGATCGTCGTCGGATTCCCAGGGTGACGCTGCTCCTAGCCTCATGTTGAATTGAGCGTCCGCTTTTCGCCTACGCTTATCCTCACGATAGGCGGCTTGCTCCGCCCTCCTCTTATACCTCTCCGCCCTCCTTTGCGTGTAGAACTCGAGCTCGTTGATGATGTCCTGCGGGAAGTGTTGGCGCCATAGCGCCATGGCTTCCTTGTCCATCTCGGCGATGCCGAGACAGTGCTCCCGCCTCCAGTTGTCGCGACGATCCTCGTCGGTGCTAAGCGGCGGTAGAGGCGCGAGCTCCTGCGCTCGCTCCGGCGTCGGCACGTTGGGGAAGTTCAATGTTCTAAGAGGCCACCAGAGGCGCCATGCCACCGTGTCGTACACGCGGGGGGCCTCGTTGGCGGTGTCGAAATTGCCGAGGCCGAGGCGCATCCCGCGGAACCGGATCTCGGCGGAGAAGCCGCCGGAGGGGCGCGCGTGGACGCCACGGTATCCCCAAGTTTCCTGGCGACGCGGCGGCATGGTGGCGCGGCGGCGGCGAGGCAAAAAAGAGTGGGGAGAGAGCGGTGGCGAAGCACAGAGTGGGGAGAGAGCGGTGGCAAGGCACAGAGCGGTGGAGGGCGTTGGATTTTATAAAGCGTGTCGGACGCTGTGCGCCAAAACTAGCGCACGGTCGGCCGCTTTTTCCTGTGCACGCGTGATCCTTTCCCGACATCTCTGCTATCTCTACTCTCTTCTCTACTGTTATATTTATTTAATATTTAATATTTATCTCTACTTCCTTTACTGTCTACTTTTTTTCTCTACACTTTTTTTTCTTGCAATATAGGCCATCCGATTTATATCTGACAGATAGGAAGGAAACAAATGGGAATTTTGCAAAAAGATACCCATACCCCTCTCCAGATTTGCAAATAAGGCCTTCCCTCGTTCATCCTTTTCCCCCACAAGATAAACTACTCATACAAATGCAGCTTGATGCGTGCAACGCAAGGGCATCTTGCTAGTTCTAAAAACCTTTCCATCATTTGCCACACTACTGGTTGTAGATGAAAAACCTACCCAAGCACAACGCGATACAGGAGCAACGCACAATTACAAGCTGATATTCTGTTGGACAATGGAGGCTATAACCAATTACTTTTACGGGAACAATAGCACCCGAGAAATTTGAAGGGTAGGTATGAACAAAATTGGAACTACACATGTACTGCTAAGTGATTCAATACACACATTACCAATCGAGGAGGAGAACGATGGTCGCGGCAGCCTCTGTGAGTCATGGTCGGGAACGGGAGTCAGTTCATTGTCCACGACGGTGGTACTTCTGTGCTTGGCGTCGGCTTCCGGGAAGCAGATCCGAGACCGTGGAAGACGATGCCGGGGAAGAGGCTCCGTGTACGACAACGATGGTGGACCGGCTCCAGTGCAGCGTACGAGGTCGTTGATGAGACAGATGCGCTACGGTGGACATTGCACCGATGTAAAGGGGAGGAGCATGAAGGCTGTGGTGCTGTGGAGAAGTCTATTTTGCGGTGGGGATAGAAATGGGGAGTATTCAGGTGTACTACTCTGGGTGCCGGGGTGGGGTTGGCTGGGTAGGGTGAACCTGAAGTTACGAAAATAGCCCCCTACCAAGGGTCATCCGTAGGCCTGTTCCGAAGGCTATGGTGGTAACTTCCCACTGCTCGAATCAGGGTAGCGGGAGATTTTCCCTCCGACCTCAAAATTTTGTGAAACTGGACTCCCCGTGCGGCGTGTTGAGTGATTCGGCTAAGCAACTAGTGAGTAGTAGTAGTAAACTCTGCATATTAGGTTTGACCGGAGTCAAACTTCCTAAAGTTTGACCAAGTTTATAGAAAAATATAAACATTTACCATATGTATGAGGTGAAAGTACATTCAATAATGAATTTAATGGTATTTATTTGTTATTGTATATGTTAATATTTTTTGTTATAAGCTTTCTGAGAGTTTACAAAACTTGACTTTGATCAATGCTAATACGCGGACTTAAATAAAAATGGAGGGAGTACACATTTGTTTTCTTAGTTTGTAGTGAACTAATCATTTGTTGAAATTGTGAAATAAATATATTAGGCTATTGACTTCGAATGTAATGGTCTATACAATTCAATGGTTACAATCATTGTCGAATCCCAAGATGTATACAAGGTCTATAGTACTTCACAACATGTTCAAACTCACATAATCCCAGTCAAATGAGAATCTAAATGCATTTCATAGTTATTACTTTGTAGGATGCAACAAAAACAACCATAACTCTACATTAGCCATTATAGAAGCAACATTTTGACATATCCCAATGTGTGAATGAAACGTGCAGAGAGAGCTTTTGAGGATGGAGCAGATAGGGCGGGAAATATTTTATGTATGCGGACGAAAGAGTAGGAGACAAACCTAATGAGACAGAGAGAGAGAGAGAGAGAGAGAGAGAGAAAGCGTGAGAGCGGCGTTTCGGTGCCCGGGTGCATCTACACCCGGACAAAAAAAATTCGTAAAAAATTCAGAAAAAATCAAAAAATTCCAGAAAAAAATTGGGTGGTAGACAATTTGATGCGCGAGGTACGCTCCAATTTTCAGAACATTTGGACTTCTGTGCAGCTCTCAGCAAAAAAGACAAATCAGACCAGAATAGTATATGAATAGTACACATTTTTACAGACCTCCGATTTGTCTTTTTTGCTGAGAGCTGCACAAAAGTCCAAATGTTTTGAAAATTGGAGCGTACCTCACACATCAAATTGTCCACCACCCCAAATTTTTTTGGAATTCTTTGAATTTCTTAGTATTTATTTTGATTTTTTTCGTGAGCGCAGGTGCAGATGAGCTCGGGTTCAGATTCGAATTTTCCGAGAGAGGAAGAAGTTAGGTCTGTGAGAAAGATGGAGACATGTAATATACGTGAGATGCCTGTGCATCCGGATTCTGTATACGTGGAAGGAGAAGAGACAACATGTTTGATGAGAGAGTTGGAAAAATATGGACGAGAGGGGAAGGATCTTGTGGGTTGAGGGATTGACAATTTTGTGCGGGGGAGAGAGGGATTGGTAATTTTGTGCAAGAAAGAGAGAGAGAGGGTGGGGGGAGGAGTCAGTCAGCCGTCGTCATATCACCCTGCTTCCAAATGACCCCGCATTCCCTAGTGCGGTGTGGTCGTCGTCTTCGATCTGCTCGATGCCCTCTTTGAAGATTGAGGTGTTGTGCATGTTGGGGTGCAAAGAAGCACAAGCGAGAGTGGTCGCCATATAACCTTGGATGGGGATGAATTGTGTGCTCGGGGGAGTGTGTGTGTGTGTGTTGTGCTGTGCGTTTGTGTGTGTGTGTGTGAGAGAGAGAGAGAGAGAGAGAGAGAGAGAGAGAGATAGACAGACAGAGAGAGAGAGAGATTGAGAGAAAAGAAATCTAAGGAGAGAAATGGGTATTCACGAAGAGATTGTGCGGGCCTTGAGGTGGGCAGGGGCCGGGTGAGGGTGTCAAAATGTGCGCATTGATGCATGTGTTGCATGCGATCGTGCGAGGGACGGACGAATCGAGAGAGATGGTTGTTGTGTTACGGATGCTCCTCTCTCTCTCTCTCACACACACACACACACACACAAGTAAAATAGAAGACCGTTCTCTCATGTATATACAATGTATCGGCATCTGTCTATGTCTCACTCATGCATGATCATTTGCACATTCACACCTCTCTATGTCTGTATCACACGCACACCGTCTCCACATTGCACTTCCGCCACAACACACATATGGACACATACACACGTTCTCTCTCACTCATACACACAAAATAAGTATTAAAAAACCAGGGCGCACCTAAAACATCCAAATCCAAATAAACATGAACTGTAGCTAAATTCAAATATATGGAAATATTGCAGCGTCAAGAACTTTCCCAGGAAAAAAAAGTTGAGTAATATTCGAGGGTTGTTTTCACACACAAAAAAAGGTTCGGTGGATGTCCTTCGAGCACGACACGGTGACGCACCATTTGATCGACCGCGTGGCCGTGGTTCACGCGCTTGCACATGATTCCGTATCATGGCTGTGGTACTAACTTCAAAAAAAAAATAAAAGCGCTGGCTAAGTCTAATGTTTACGTGTACTAGTACGGTTTTCTTTTAAGTTTGACCAACCTTATATAAAACTAAAGTAAGCTCCCACACGCGCACTCATCAATATGCCGCCGCCACCGTTGCGCATGCCGGCACCCGCCTGCTCCGGCGAATAATTTCTCACCCATCACCGCCGTGTCGCCCCCATCCTTGTGCCATGAAGCTGAAGGCTCGCCCGCTCACGTCGTCTGCAGTCCCTCCTTGCCATGCCGCCGCGCTGCCAAGCACGCGAGCAGCTGGTGGAGCCGCGTCTATGCACACAGCGTACGAAGAGGAGGACGAGCGTGTGCTCCAGCACGCCAGTGAGGAGGAACTAGCATGTCATTGTCGTCTCCGCCCATGCGGAGGAGGCGCGCATGGTGGCTGTCGCGGCAGAAGCCGGTCGCGCACGCGTCGAGCCCGCAAATCGGGTGCGGACGTGGAATCTACCTTCGAGACCTTGAATGCCACGTTGATCCTGCAATCTGAAGGAGCAATTTGGGTCAGCCGACTCATGTGAGCCGTTTGATGCAACATGGATGCCTAGAAGGGCTTCTTCCACCTCTTCTTTTGTCTTCTTCCTTCGCTCCGTCGAACTTCTTTCACAAATCGACTGACCCAAATGATACTACTAGTATGAATGTATTGAGTACAGTAGGAACACGAAGATACGAGCAGTAGTACCAACTGCAAGAAGAACAGTAGTAAGACATAGTACTAGTACTACTGTATGTACTAAAGAGTTCAAATAACGAGAAAGAACATAAACATAGTTCGGCTGGGGTCTCAGCACAACACACCCTTGAAAATAAACTAAGCAACTAGTCTGCTTGACACTACAGTAGAACCAGCATGAGCGACGGCACTGCCACCTACTCGGAGTCCGAGTCCACGTCCTTGACTTCGTCCTCGTCCCTCTTACTCTTCATCTTCACCGACGCTTCTTTGCTTGAACCGGACACTGGGCTATGCTTCTTCATCCAACCCTTGTAGATATTTAAACAAAGGTAGACATCCATTGCTGCGTACAGGATGTGATCTTCATCTAATGTCTTCGACTCCCATGCATGATGAAACTCGTGATGAGGTTTCTTCAGTTTAGCGTACGAAGGATCAATCATGGCTGCTTCCAGGGTCAGCATTCAAGGTTGAGAGGAGGACACCAGGCTTGCCTTCTGGTGATCGAAGGGCTGGCCTACAACGAGACCTATCCGATGCAGGACATCCCTGTCGTTCTTAAAGCCTACAGTAACAAATTTCACTCTTTTGTCCTTGAGGAAGTTCTTAAATTCCTGGCACTCAACATTGGCATGGCATATGTGGTAGACCAAGCAAACATTATGTACGCATACCAGGACTGTGGTGTACTCAACATCTAGCCCAGCGACCCACTCATCCGTTGAACTTTTGAACATGCGTAGGAAGCGAGCAAGCCATGCTTTCACCGTCGCGGATCCACGTGTGTAGATGACAATGAACTGATCGCCGGTGATGGATCTAACCTGGTACTTAGTGGCGACCATGGAGATTTGGGAGGCCATGGATTTTGGAGGAGGGTTAGGAGAAGTTGAACTGTTGTACCCCGCAAAAACTGGGAGCGAACTAATGTGAAAGGACGGGACGACTGGGAGAGAACTATTGTGAGGTAGAAGACGGGGACGAGTAGGGCGTGCGAACGGCGTGGGGTTGTGGGCTTGCCCGGTGGATAAACGGCTGCAAGCCCCCAAAGAGTTTTCGAGAACTGTGCGGGACCCACTAGATGTCATGTCTACTAGACCCATATCGTAGGCCTGACGGTATAGCTTCTTCCTGTTTGCACGCCATGTCGGCGCGTGGATGTAACTTCACTTAATTCCGTCAACCATCGCGCCTCCCACGACCTTCGCATCCCTCGCACGGTCGCGCCCTTTGAGACTTCGAGCGGCTATAAATGAGCAATTGTTTTTGCCTACTCCGCATGCATGATACTCCCTCCGTTTTTATTTACTCTGCATATTAGGGTTGACTGAAATCAAACATAGTAAAGTTTGACCAAGTTTGTAGAAAACAATATAGACATTTATCATAATAAATCTATACGACGTGAAAGTACATTCAACAATAAATCTAATATTGTTGATTTGTAATTGTATATCTTAATATTTTTGTTTATAAACTTGGTCAAATTTTGTAAAGCTTGACTTTGACCAAAGCTAATATGCGAACTAAATAAAAATGGAGGGAGTACTCCCTCTGGTCCTTTTTACTCCTGTCAACCGTTTGCAAAGTGTTTGACCAAATTTATACTTTTTTAACACCACCTTATATTAATTAACCAGCCACACCAGTACACTCATTCGATACAATATTCACCACACAGGGCGGTATGTTATTTACAAGAATACCATCTAATCTATTGTCAAAGCTATACTTAGCGATTAAGTGTGCCACCTTATTGGCCGAACGACTAATCTTTGACAATTGAAGATACTCTAACCCCCCCCCTCTCTTCTTTAATTCTTTGCCACATCAGCATGTTTGCTATTCCCGTGTGCATGATACCAGCTAAGATACCACCATTATGGCCAGCCTTAATCATCGCATGCAATAATTTAGTGCACCTTGAAATATGAACATGTGTGGGGCGTGTATGTTTTTAATGACTTGAGACTATACCTAGCCCGGCATGCAAGATGACTTATTATGCACCGTTCCTCCGACGGTCCCACCACTCCACCCCGTGTGAAAAAATCTGCATGCATGACTCTCCTCCCCCCACGCTCGTCCAATCCGTTGTGCCCAACAATATTTCCACCCCTTCGCTCCCCCGTAATTTACTCCAACAAATATGCCCACATAGCTTTTACTTAACTTCAGGTGCATTGGGTCACTCACATATGGGACCAACGGGGGACTGGCCCACATGTCAGTGACGCAACTGGACCTGCAGTTAAGTCGGTGCAGCTCAGTCCATATCTTACGTAGGTGTGCCATTGCTCTCTATAAATACTACGCCTCCCATGACATCGCTATCTACTCCCCCTCGCGTTCACGTTCATCGCTATCTCCTCCCCCTCCCTCTCACGTCGACCACCATGGCATCGCCCCTCCCAAGCCCTAGGAGCCCCTCGTTGCACCGCGCGGACGGTCACGCGTCGCCGTTCCGTTCCTCGCCGCCACTAGTTGAGGAAGACGCGTCGGCGTTCCGCTCCTCGTCGCGACGCGACGCGTCACCGTTCCATTCCTCACCGCCACTAGTCGAGGAGGACGCGTCGGCATTCCACTCCTCACCGCGACGTGTCAAGGTGGATGCGTTGACGTTCCCAATCTCGCCAGCACACGCGTCGGAGGACGTGTCGGCTCCCCGCTACGAGGAGAACGCCGCGCCGCCCACCGAGCCCCCCAGCCTTGAGGAGCTTTGGAAAGAAATGGATGTCGCCTTGTGGGAGGCTTTGCCTCCAGCAGAGCGTGCCAAAATAGAGGCGGAGAAGAAGGCCGAGGAAGAGAAGCGCACCGCAGAACAAGCTGCCTGGGAGGCCTATGTCGCGTCCGAGAGAGTCAGGCAATTGGCTCTTTGGCAGAAGGCTCGTGCGAGGGCTGTGAGGGTGGCAGAGGACGCCCGTGCTGACACCCTGAGTGCAGTCGGGCCCAAGCGCCTCATCTACGCTTGGTGGTACGGGGACCGGGTGCATGCTTCCAGCGCGGAGGAGTACCTATTGGCGCCGGATCACCACACCGGTGAGATCGCGCTCGCCCGCCGGCAAGCCGCCAATCAGCACCTCGCGAGTTGCGAGGCTGAGGAAGAGGCGTTGTGTCGGCGTGCTGAGAAACGGACACGCACCAGGGCACTCGTGGCGCGCCGCAAGCGCTCCTGCGAGCGCCGTGGCTTTTAGGAGGAGTATAATTTTTGTTTCGTAAGGCGATCACATTAGTTTTGGGACGCAAATGATAAATCCCGAACGTTCAGGAATTTTTAGCATCCTTAATTAAGTATGTAAAAGGGAAAGTTTGGAAACCTTGTGTATTTGTACGCATTTTGCAAGTATGTGCATATAGCACAAACTTTACTATATACTATCGGACTGCACGTCTCTCTCAATATATGCTTGTAGACTGTGCTACTCCCTCCGTCCAGGTCAATAAGTCATCTTTGGTTGTGCACTGTGACCAAGGAGGGAAGACTTGTACACCTAGACGGAGGGAGTACTACTATTACTTATGTACGTGCAAATGCGCGTTTTAACATTACAATGCGGTTTTTGTAAAAGTAGAAAAACATCACTAGTCAAGCTTGTGAAACGATTCAACGCAAAACAAATGCAAAAATGCTAGTTTGATTGTTTACTTTTAGCTTCCTTCTCTGTGGTTATTTCTCTGTCGTACTTTGTATGGAGTATCTCACTGGTTGGAAAGGCATGCATTCCCAAACCGCTTCCTACACCCTGTATTGATTTTTTTGCCTAACAAGTTGTGTCGTGCAATTGGAATTCCAACTTGAGTACTACTACTAGTAGGAGTACCAGGGGCCAGTTCTTTTAGGCTTCTAGATTACTAATCCCATAACTACTACCTCCATCCTAGTTTATTGGTCCTCATTGTAATCTGTGTCAAATTTTGATCATAAATTTAACTAATGAAATGTTAGTGCATGTCACATGCACTACTCCATCCGTCTAGGTGAGTAAGTCATCTTAGGATGTGCACCGTGACCAAGGAGGAGGAGAAAACGAGAAACGTTAATGTTTATTTGCTAATTAATAGTATTGTATGCAATGAACTAACCACTGCATGTCATGTTTGATATCTCAAGTCATTAAAAGCATGCAAACTCTTTATCTCTTATTGGTTGATATGTCAAGAAACAAGAAACGAGGTAGAAGTTAATGCACCGTGCCTAAGTGTTTTGGGATTATTTGGTTTTCGTAAGATGACTTACACACCTAGACAGAGGGAGTAACATTTTATCAGTTAAATCTTTGGTCAAAATTTAGCACAAATTACAATGGTGAGGAATAAACCAGGACGGAGTAGTAGTTTAGAAGCCCAAATAAATGAGTGAGGCGCCTTATTGTTACTCTCCACTATGACTAGTCTTGTAGGAAAAGCTGGGGAAGCCGCCAAAAGAACTGGCCCTAGGAGTAGTAGCTAGGGATAGAGTGTGCGAGATGAACCGGAGAAAGTAAATGCAGAGAGATGAAATGCAAAAAAGACGGAGGGATGTGATGGTTGCTTGTCCGTTTATTTTACCAGGTCACTTATTACTGGGAGTGGTTGGGTTTTGTGTTATGACGACTTTACTACCGCGCCACGAGCGGGGTGAGAGGTGAGATTCCGTGCAGTGCCGCCCTCTACACTTGTACTACATCGGTCGTGGTTATTAGTCCCCCTTTGAATTTGACTAACGATTTAACTGACAAAATGTTAGTGCATGTCAACAAAAACTATATCGTTGGATTCGTATTTGAACATAGTTTTGAATCATATAACTTTAGGTGACATGCATCAACATTTATCGTACTATATATAATGTTAGTTCAATTTTTGGTTGTACTAATCTATACTAGTAAGGTGCTCGTGCGTTGCACCGAAGA
Source organism: Triticum aestivum (assembly GCF_018294505.1). Taxonomy (NCBI): domain Eukaryota; kingdom Viridiplantae; phylum Streptophyta; class Magnoliopsida; order Poales; family Poaceae; genus Triticum; species Triticum aestivum. The sequence continues at coordinate 447,826,997 of NC_057795.1, read as the reverse complement.
GTGAAATGCATTGATCGGGGAGTTGTTTATTTTGACAAAGGATGTGGGGGTCATCTCATGTGTAACGGGTATCAATAGGTTTCTTCGGATATTAATTCATCTCTAGAGCTCACAAACATCCGGGTGAAATAGATAAAAAGGTATCTTCTGCAAACAAAAGCGTTCAACTGTTCAACCTGCATCCAAAACTTGTGAAGAAATAAAACTTATTGTGCTTTGCAAGAAATGATCTTTAAGAATTAGTTTTTTAGTATCGATTGTTATACATGTTGGCGAAAGATGACATGGCACTTTCTTATAGTCAATAGTTGACTATACTATTAAGTAATATTAACCATGCCCTTACACACCTAGACGGAGGGATTAAATCAGGATGACTTGCAAGGTGGCAGAGGAGATGTAAGAAATGGTTCATTGTAAGTCTTTCACCAGTACTGTAGTAAAAATTCATACATGGAAGATTCTAGACTAAACCATAAACGGATACACTTTATTCATGCGCGATACTCCAATAGAGCAAGATCCTGCATGGAAGTCTCCACATGCTTATATAGCGGATTACATTGAGCGAAGACTAATGATCAACATTTAACTTGATAATGCGTATGTCCAGGTGAACCTCCTTGGAGTCCCCGTGCACCGCGTCGGCGGGTAAAGGATGCCATGGGTTTTCCAAGTCCACATTGGCGGGATAGTCCCAGCTCCCCAGAGTCCAAGTCCATTCGATGAGGCCGGTGTCGCCGCCCACGCAACCCGGAGGGGTAGTAACACTGACCACGCACCCATACATCGGCCTCGTGTCAGTGTCAACGTCAGCGGCGTCGCCCCTAACGCACATTATAGAGACGGGGCGGCGGCCTGCGCGGGCCTCGCCGGTGCCCACGATCAAGAGGAAGACGTTGCCGTCCTCCTCCGGAACTAGCAGGCGGCAGTGATCCTCTAGCGACTCCGGCATGGTGAACGGGTAGCACATCTCGTACTTGATGTTCTCCACCAAGGGCCAGCAGTGACCGCTACACGCATCCGTGAGGTGATGCACCATGTTCGCCGGCGAGCCACAAAACGGCATCGGGCACTCATAGCAGTGGACGAAGGGCTCCTTGGAGGCATCGACCAGGCCATCCATGAAACGGGGGTGGTTGTAGGGGACGTTGCGCCAGTTGAATATATGAGCAAGTTACTAGGAGATTTAATCCGAATAAGCACAAAATAAATCATGACGGCTATAATAAAGATGAAACTAATCATGTGGACTAGCATAGTAGTAGGATACATAGTAGAAACATGAATTCTACCACGATTTCAAACAGGAAGGACAGAAACACATATGGTGCAATGAGAGCAGCACCGTTGGCGTTGAGGTTGTCACCCATGTCATTGAGGAAGAGGTTGCCGAGGTCGGGGAAGAATCCGTGATCGGTGAAGTTGTGGCTGCCAGCAGTCGCGAGAGTGCGCTCCCCAAATTTCAACAGTGCCCACCGAATGTAGCGCAGGAGGGAGTGGCTGTAGGGGACGTTGCGGCCGCCGAATGGAGCGCAGGAGTAGTACACGAAGCAGTAGATGGTGTCCTTACTAGTACTCCCTAGTCTCTATCTATCTATATCTACTCTTATGTACTCTTATAGAAAACCAAGTTGGTGATGATGGTATGCCTGCCATCTTGTAATATAGACCGTCCGATCTATATCTGACGGATAGAAAGCCAACTATGACAATTTTACAAAAGATACCCGCACCTCTCTCCACATTTACAGATAAGGCCTTACTTTGTTCATTCTTATCTCCCACAACCTCGTGCTCCTCCCTATGTCTGTATCTCTACTACTCTTCTTTGTTTTTTTATAACAAATCGAATAGTGCTGCGCCGTCTGCTGAACGCCCGGCTGAACACGCCTCCTCGCCTCCATCATCACCAACTGAGTCTTTTATAGGAGTAGGAGTAGAGAAAAACCCGAGTTGGTGATGATGGTGTGCCGTGCAATGCATAGGCATCTTGCTATTTTTTTGCATATAAGTCCAAACACCACGTAGACACGGTCTTTGAGCATGGTTCGTAGTCGTTCCATGCTCGGGCATTGAAGTTTGTAACTATTTTAGATTAGAATATACTACTCCTCCGGTGCTAGTAGTAAAGAAGAGTCCTACTCTACTACTCTACTCAAGCAAGTTAGGGCATAGTACTGTAGTAGGTACTGTAGGGAGTACCAGTACTATGATCACTCAAGCAAGTTGTCTAGCATCGACATGACCCTACGCTGCTGGTATGTGTCCCATAAGTCAAGCGGTGTGTTGTAGTCATCATCACCTGTCCACTTCCCGCAACACATATTCGCTTCTCCAACTTTGTCCGCACATAATCTTGTCCAATCTTCCATCCCCGCTAAGGCGCCTCCCCCCCCCCTTGTCCGAAACCCAAGCACTAACAATGGCAGAACCGAGCAGCATCCGCCGAAAGAGTGGCTGGAATTCGCTCCCCACAGAGGTAATCAAGCTCATTGTTTTGTGTGTGGACAATCTCAGTACCATGCCGCTCGCCGCGTGCTCGTCGGGGCTGTACCGTTTACTCAAAGCCCTTAGGCCGGAGATTTTTAAGCCAGCTCCATGCTTGCTGATGCCGCCTGATCTTTAGAACCGGCGTGTCACGCAGCATAATGATCGTAGGGTGGCGAGCATCAACCCCCTTGACTGCGATCCGATCCCCGTCAGCCTCAACTACATTAATGGTATGTACTGGGTCGGCATGAACACGTCTTGGATGGTGCTCGTCGACGGTCGCAGCAGCTGGATGTTCGTGGAGGTCTACACCTGGCGATTGATCCCCCTTCCTTCGATTAACACTGCACTGCTTTGGCACCGCGGCCCAGAATACTCGGAATCTTATAGTAGCCAACATGATACCAAGTTTGATTTGCTCAAGGTTGTAATCTGCCAAGTGCCCACAAGATCTGTGAATTATAAAGACTTCAGGCTAATTGCGTTCTTCAACCGCGGTCTCGCCTATCTGACAGGTCAATGCGGTAAGTGGATAAATCTGCACGTCCATCGCACGATCATGCATCCTCCATGGTTCTCTAATGCCATTGAACACAAGGGCTTCATTTACGCTGTCGACTCCTTCTATGGCTGGACGTATTGCTGGCCTACTCCAGTCATCGCTACAAACGGCTATTACAACAATATGTTACTTTCCTATGATATCATGATGGCTTGCTTATATTACTGTCAACATTCACTGAAAAAATATTCATGCTCATAACATGTTGTTCTTAAGATTGACTAAATCAAGAGCCCTTTTTTATTTGACTACAACTTGATACGATGTTGTAGGCCGCCTAGTGTCCCTACCCTTCCTAATCACAGAACCTTTCAAAGAAAAGCGGCATGGCAGTTGCAGGTGCTTCCTGGCTCGATCAGACGACGGCGAAACATTGATGATCGTTTGCACGTACCGGACGTGTTGTTTCGCGGAATACAATCACAGTCACTGCAAGGTCTTTGAGCAGGATCCCAGCTTCTCTGGGCCTTCAGGAATTTTTTGACTGGAGGCTGGTAAGTAGCCTTGGTACACGCTCTTTGTTTGTCGGACTGAATTATCCGATTAACCAGGAGATAACCGACGGCAAGGATCATGATGGCAGCGCTGTTTCGTTCATCGGGCAAAACTGTGTGTACACAGAGTACCATGCGTCTCTGCATGCACCATACCCTGATATGTGCCGCCACGCTCTGCAGCCCAAAGTAGGAGAGAGGGTCACAAGTATCAGACTTTGACCTGCTGGCTAGAGTTTCCCCTGTCAGGCACCCATCTGGTTCAAGCCGGCAGCCAATCTCCACAGCTTAATAAATAGTAACGTCTAACTGAGCCAGTTAGTTAGATGCGTACACTTGTGTAGTAGGATCTTTATTTAGTTTGATGCATACACTTGTTCTTTTTTGGTAGCCCTTTATAATGATGGCTGATGTTTGGTTTGGAAGAGAGAGTTGCGTCTTCACTCTTCTAGCCTGCTTACTGCTTCTGTTGCACCCCCAGCCCTGGTTGCTGCTGCTGCTGTTTTCAATATACAATCAGTAGTATATTTCGTCTGTTGGTTGAATAAATGTGTTGTTAGAATGACAAACACAATGTTTTGGAAGTCGTTGCACGGTTCGATCCTTTAGTGCCCCGTACCGTACGTAGCTCATACTATTTTTCGTACGGAACACATTTTCCACTTGTTGATAACATGCAACCCACTGATGAAGGCCCAATAGAGAAGCCCATAATTAACTGGAAGGGAGGCTCTCACATGAATCCGGCCCAGGTACATGCTCATGGTCCCCTAAACATAAATAAGTAAATAAATAAATAAAGCTAAATGCTCATGCACCAGTTCTTTGGGAAAATAGGTAGCCCAGTATTTCTTTTTGAAGAATACCCAAGCTAGGCCTATTTGTTCTCTCCGAATTACTCGGCTGCAAATCTTTCAAGACGAGGAGGAATGCATTCCGTCCTGGCCAAAGAGTATGGTCAATGTCCGTTAAAAGTAATATCAAAAGGGGTTGAAAATTCCAAAAAAATTATAGCAAATGGGATATTAGTTTCTTTTTTGTTTTTGTTCTTCACTAATATCTTATACGTATTTCATTGGATTTAACATGACATAGTACTAATTTATTTTTAAATTTGTTTTAGTATGCTATTTATTTTTGGATTAAGAATATTTCGTTCCCCAACAAAAATTTGTGAATTTTCAAAATTTCCCACATATTTAGTTAATTTTTTGACCCTGGTACTGACCAGAAAATGGCCAGCAATTCTAAAAATGGAAAACGGGCTGCAATAAATTCCATATAAATTAGAAAATGAGTAATTATTATAGAAATAATAGCAAATGGGTTGTACACGCCACAGATTTCGAGGCTGACTTGTTTACGCAAGGTTTTGTCAGTGAACACACGATTCTAGCAGCACTAACTGTTGGATGTCCATCCAACGGCCGACATGCTTCTTCAATCTCTGATCTTCCTGCTCCAGCCGCCTAAACTAGCGCCAGCGGGATTGCCAGCTCCCTCCTCTTGTGGCCCGCTGTGATGCCACGCAGGCTTCCCCGGGCCACCCTACTCCCTTCGCTGGCTTGGCCGCACGCAATCAACTGCCTCCTTATTACGCGAAAAAAATGATTCGTCCCACTGACATCTGGGGCGCACCGGTTGGGAGGCTGACCTATGGGCCTACTAAGTTGACGCGTATGCAGGGCTTGTCAACTTAGTCAACAAACGACTAGCAGTAGTAACCGTTGGATTTGAATCGAACGGTCCTGCTGCTTCTTTAATCGCTGCTCTTCTTGCACCAGCCGCCCAAACCAGCGCCAGGAAGACCGCCTGCTCCTGCCTCCAGCGGCCGGCTGTGCTGCCGTTGAGGCCTCATCGCCCCCTACTACTCCCATCGCTAGCCAGGCCCTGCGGCGACGACAGCCTCACACTGCAGCCGAACCAGTGAACCCTCATACTCCTCTCCGCGTGGGCATCCACTGCCGCGTCTTCCCTGACTCTGCATCGTCCCCTTCCTAGGCCTCGCTGTCGTCCACCGCCTTGGTGCTCTCGGTGCGGTGTGGTCAATGTGGTCAACGACATTCCATGAGAACAGTACAGTACGTGGAAAGGCTGACAGCTGGGTCCACGGCCACAGCCCAGTTTTTTGTGATTTGCCAAGTAAGTCGCTTTTCAGGCCTGTTGGGCTGCAAATCTTTCAAGACAAGGAGAGCTTTCATTCGGCTGGCTGAGAAAATGGCCCATCAGTAATGAGAAATGGGATGTACACTTTTAAAACACATCAAACCGGCAATTAGTTTCAAATATCTTTTTTTTCATTTCGAGATTTTAAATTACATTAATTTTTATGCGTGGAGAATTTGTTGGATTTTATATTGATATACATTTATTTTTAAAATCAGTTTGAATGCGAGTCGAAATTTCGGGATTAAAAACAGTTCAGACCGCACGGAAATATGCAAAATTTTGTATAATTTTTTAACCATGGCCACAATATGGGCTGTAATGCTAACAAAAAGAATATGGGCTCCAAAAAAACCTTAAGAATTAGCAAATGGGCTGTAAATTATTAGAAATAATGGCAGATGGGTTCTATGCTATTTTCCATAGATTTGAGGCTTTCCTAAAAAAAAGGTTGACGCACAAGCAGTGACTGTTGGATGTCCATCGAACGGCCGTCGTGCTTCTTCAATCCCTGCTCTTCCTGCTCCAGCCGCTCAAACAAGCACCGGCGGGACTGCCTGCTCCCTCCTCCCCGTGGCCGGCTGTGCTGCCGCGCAGGCCTCACCACCCCACTGTACTCCCATCGCTGTCCTAGCCATCCCTCTACTCACCCACACCTGCTGTTATTCTCCGGCGACGGCAGACGAACCAGTAAACCCTCGTATAGTCATACTCCCCTCCGTGTGGGAAACAACTGCCGAGTCTTCCCTGCCTCTGTGTCGTTCCCTTCCTAGGCCTCACCGTTGTCCACCGCCCTGGTGCTCTCTGCACGGCCTGGTCAACGTGGTCAACAACCGACATGCATCTGAAGTGGACTGTACGTGGAGAGGCCGACAGCTGGGTCCACGGCCGCATGCAAGGAAATGCCTCCTTATTACACGCAAAATAATGATTCCTCCACCTGACATCTGGGACCCACCGAAAGGGCCTCTGTATTTCACAAAAAAAAGTTACCGGCGCTGACAGCTCGGACCCACCAGCTATATCTTCACACGCAAGGAAGTGCCTCCTTATTACGCACAAAAAATGAATACTCCCCCTGTTAGCTGGGACCCAGTATAGTGGCAGGCTGACTTGTGGGCCTACTAAGTTGACGGGGACGGAGGGCTTTGTCAACTTAGTCAATATGCACGATTCTAGCTCCAGTGACCGTATGATGTCCATCCAACGGCCGTAGTGCTTCTTCAACCTCTAGTCTTCTTGCTCCAGACGCCCAAACCAGCACCGGTCTTGCCTCGTGCTCCTGCCTCCCGTGGTCGGCTGCAATGCGGCGGAGGCCTCACCGCCGCCTACTACTCCCACCACTGGCCAGGCCATCCCTCTACTCACCCACACCCCCTGTTATTCCGCAGCGATGACAGCCTCACACCGCAGCGAACCAGTGAACCCTCGTACTCCTCTACGCCTGGGCATTCACTACCGCGTCTTCCCCAGCTCCGCGTCGTCCCCTTCCTAGGCCTCGCCGTCATCCACCGCCCTGGTGCTCTCGGCCCGGCGTGGTCAACGTGGTCAAGGAACGGCTTCCATCAGACGTAGACTGTACGTAGAGAGGCTGACAGCTGGGTCCATGGCCGCATCAAGGAAGTGTCTCCTTATTACGCGCAAAATAATTATTCCTCCACCTGACAGCAGGAACCCACCCGACGGGCCACCGCATTTCGTGAAAAAAAATGTTTCCCCCTGACTGCTGGGACCCACCAGCTACATCTTCGCACACAAGGAAGTGCGTCCGAAATAAAACGATTCGCCCCCCGACTGCTGGGACCCACCAGCTACATCTTAGCATGCAAGGAAGTGCCTGACAGTCGGGACCCACCTGGTCAAAGTGTATGTAGCATTGTCATTCTGGTCGCGAATGTGTACGTACATATATACTGGTCGATGTAGAGGCACGCACGTGTCATAGTAAAGGCACGTACGTGTCGTAGTAGAGGCGCGCACGTAGCATGTACACGTACGTACAGCGGCCAAGGTGCAAGAAAGAAAATACGGCCACGTACATACATACGGGCGGGGGCTCGAACGCCTACTCGCGCATACATACGGCCAGGGCTCGTGTACATGGCTAGGTCGGAATGGAGAAACAGTGTCATCGTCGTGTTCATGGGGAGCCAACCGGCTGGGTCGGAACGAAATGCATCATCGTGTTCATCGGGAGGGCTTGGACGGAACAGGCGATGGAAAGGAGGCCTGGCGTACCGCAGAATGGAGGAAACGGACCTCCTACGTTCGGAACGGGGTCTTGTTGATCGGGTGGGGTGTGGCGTACCGCAAAACGGAGGAAACGGACCTCCTACGGTCGAAACGGGGGTCCTGTTGATTGGGAGGGGTGTGGCGTACCTCAAAACGGACGAAATGGACCTCCTTCGGTCGAAGAGGGGTCCTGTTGATCGGGAGGGGTGTGGTGTACCGCAAAACGGACGAAACAGACCTCCTACGGTCGAAATGGGGGTCCTGTTCATCGGGAGGGGTGTGGCGTACCGCAAAACGGGACTCCATGGGATACTGTTCATCTCTACCGTCGACCTCCTCCAGCCTCCACGGGCTACCGTCGACCTCCTCCAGCCTCCACGGGCTCCTGTTCATCCAGCCTCCACCGCGTGCTACTCCACCGGCTATTGTTCAACCACCCCTCTCCACGGGCTCCTGTTCAACCACCCCTCCACGGGCTACTGTTCATCCACCCCTCCACCGTCTATTGTTCATCAAGCCCTCCACGGGGTCGTCCTATTCATCCAGCCCTCCACGAGGTCCTATTCATCCAGCCCCAACCGGCTCGATCGATCGGGGTCCTGTTCATCCAGAGGCAACACCACAGGTCCTGTTCATCCACTCCCACCGCTCACTGTCATCCAAACACACCCGCAATGCTCACTGTTCATCTAGAGAGGCAGCATCGATCGGCTTCAGTTAGCAGCAGTAGCGAAGGAATCGCTCGATCGGGTTCAGTTAACAGCCATCGATCGATCGCTCGGGTTCAGTAATGCGTAGCCTGCAGTGCAATCGCTCGGGTTCAGTTAGAGCCCAACGCCTCGCTCGGGTTCAGTTAGAGCCAATGCCTCGCACACACGCGCGTACGTGTACGAGAGAAACACGCATCGCTCGGCCCCCAACCACCCACCGTAACCAGGAACTCCCCGAAATTTTCCTCACCCTCGCTTCTACCACGGTTTTTTCGTCATGGATGGCCCAAAGAATGTCATGCAGCTGCGTCTCCGGCCCGCCCAGGACGAAAAGCCCATTTTCTGTCATGATTTTTTGTCATAGAAGTAGGAGCCCACCACATCTATGATGATACCGGGTTTTGTCACAATTATCATCACATATGTGTCTTTTTTGTAGTGTAGAGCAATGACCGTTTCAAATAAACTTATACCTTAGGGTCGTCGAGATGTGGCAAGGCATGCGGCGGGAGGCCGGGTCTGCCCACACTACGTACGGCAGCAAGGACGAAGGGGTCGGTGGCCCTCCCCAACAGGCGTTGGGTGAAAGAGAGCGCAGCCGATAGTGGATTGCCTCCCTCGCCGAAGGCGATAGAGTGAACGCTGCACCTCCTCCCCTCCCTGGTGCGACGAGATCCGGACGCCTCCTTCACCAGCTATGAGGGGGGAGAGAGAGACAGAGGCCAATGCAGTCTTGTTTAGATCTGGTGAAGAGGGTGAGAGACTGTGAATATAGCAAACAAGCGCTAAGGCTCCAGCTTATATAGTACTACATATATATTGTAGTATGGACTGAGCTCCGGTGCCTTTACTGCACCTGCTTTTGGCTGTATGATAAGTGGGCTAGCCACATTTTGGGCCCACCTGTCATAAACCCAAAGGCAAGTGCACTAAGTCAATGAATTTTTGTCCATATAGTACTCGTGTATACTACTAATATATAGTGGAGTGGTTTTCTTATTCTCTCCATAACAATCATTTTAAATTGTGTAAGTACGAAAGGAAACTCTTTATTTAAAGTACCAATGAACAAAACTACTACTTCCGATGAACTAATGATACACGCGTCCTGGTCGCACTTCATGTCCTTCACGTGCGGCACACTACCCTCCCTTAAGTGAACAACCACACATGTGCCAAATTATCGGAAACGTGTGAGAGTGTATACAAATAAAGAAATTTAATTTCAATTATCGGAAAGGTTTGAGAGTATGTACAGTTTGCCCTCTCCCAATAATTATGGTTTGTTGTGTTCGGTCTAAACTTGGTCAAACTTTACAAAGTTTAACTTCAGTCAAATCTAATATGCGGAGTAAATAAAAATGGAGGGCTACTACGTCCATCCGGGTTTTTAGTCCATACCATTTTTTAATCAAAGTTAATAGCTGGACAAATAAAATTACAGGGGAGCTAAAGACAAAGTTGTGAGAAGGCTTAGAAATCAATACAAAACTTATGCTCTTAGTACCAACGTCGATCTTTTTCGAGGAAACATTTGGTTCATAGCCAATTGTGTGACAAAATTGCACCAACGTGAAAGATGACTACATCTCTAACACAACCAATGTGAACTGATGAAGGATATCATCCTTTTGGGTAAAAAGCAAAGAGCATTGATGGAAGACAGCTTGTTTTTCGTGGAAAATCGATCAGCTTCACCAGCGACGCAACTGTGAGGCACAACCATGAGCATTGATAGGTCATCATGGTGATGCATCATCCATTTGGCATCAAGTTTGGGTGAGGCACCTATGAAGTTCGACAAATTCTCACTGTGGTCTGTTTCTTCTCATTAATCAAGCTCGAGGAAGGAAGAACCATGTGGCAGAGGACAGTGAGGCGGAACAACAATGGCCATCCAATTTTGTGCAGTTCCACTAAAATTGAGGAAGACATGCCCGGGTATGGAGATACGCATCGCTGTTTGCAAAAATATAAAAAAGGGATATCGTGTTTTTACTTTGTTTTAGTAGTGGTACAAGATTAACAACGACAGCTCAATTGTCAATAAGAATTAATGAAAAGTACACCAACAAACAGAAGCATCATGATTATCTTGATGGGAACAAAACCAGGACACGCGAGAAAAAAACATTTCTTCATTTAACCAGTGATAGTATTAGATTAGCAGCAGCAATAGGAGCATATGGACAATGACCGCACAACTACCATGTACTTTTTGTCGAAACAACATGTATACCTCCACCGAGGCATAAATAAGGACAACTTTTCGAGTGGCATTTCCTCTATAATAGCAGGTGATGTTGGACCAGCCGACGAATCCTAGCTCCTATACATGGGGAGCTGGGGAGTAGTCGCATAGAAGAAAACCCACATGAAGTGACCTGGGGAGCTGGACCAGTACAAGAAGTTATACCTCAGGTGGGCAAGATGTCGCTTAGGCGGGCGGGCGGGATATTCCCACACGATGGCAGCGAACAAGGGCGCGGAGGACCTTCGTCCGCGCCAACGCCGGTTCTGAGAGGATAGTGTGCATCGGCTTCCTCCATCGCCGACGGCGACAACGTCAATGTTGCACCTCCTCACCTCCCGCAACGGACGAGATTTGGCCGGATCTGTGACCACCGGTGAGGAGAGAGATAGAGTGGACATTATCATCTTGTTTTGATATGGAGAGGGTGAGAGAGCGAGACGCGAGAAACCCTATCAAACAAGAGGCTATATATACAATGGAGTAAAAAAAATCTCTCCATAGCAGTGGTTTTAAAGAGAATATGTGCGTTCCCGGAAAAAAGAAACGAAAACTGGCGAACAATTTTTTAGCGTACCATGAAAAAAACTCGATCAAAAACACGCCCCCGCTTCCAGGTCGCGAGAGTCGTCGCGCACACACACGTAGACATAGACATGCATATCTGTGTTTACGTAAAATTCCGTCTCCATCTCCATCTCCATCTCCAATCATATTTGTCCAACTGGCACATTATTTACGTTATTAATTATATACACAACAATATTAACGTACAACATCTCTTGTTTGCGGGCGTCCCGACCGTTGTCACGCCCGCTCCTGACCAATTCGAAACCTCTTCATCACCCGCGTGTGCTTCCCGCATGAAACGGTCAGTGTCGCATTCATGCCCGGCCAGAGCGGTTGCGACCTCTCACTGGTGCCGGCATTAAAGCGGCAAGCCGGCCGAGAGAGCGTCGCCCGCACCGCTTCCCGGTGCACGCGCTTGCTCCATGTTCAAAGGACGCAATAGCCGGCCACAACATGCATGTAAAAAGTTCTTGGGAGTCCGTGCTATAGCTAGCTGTCCTCCTGCAACATCCCAATTTTCAATTTGGATGTTATACATAGATCATCATATGCATATCAAATTTATTCTTGCATTTTGTTGTGATCATAGAAATCTTAAGCAACTCAAGGACCCAAGGGGAGAGTTGGAGGTTTCACAAAATTGATATTTGAATTTATTTCAAATTTGAAATAAGGATCAATTTGATTTTATTATTTTTCTCTCCAATTATTTCCATATTAAAAATATATGAGAGAAGATAATATGACTTTTTCAACATCAGAGAAATATTGGAGAAAGAATTTTAAAATCAAATTTTTTATTTATTGGTATTTTATTTGCTATTTTATTTGAATTAGAAAAATATTGCATTCTTGAAAATTGCATTTTAGCCCAGGAAAATGTTCATCTTGTCCTAAATATTAGGTTTGGACGATGAAAATTGTTTCTGGAATTTCTTTTATATTTATTTAGGATTTTTCCTTCGCGGCGAAATTGTTTTTTCTTTTAAAAAGTTCCCGGGCGGACTAGGCCGAAGCCCAGCCGGCCCAGTAGGCCGCCGCCTCCCTCGCGCGTGCCGCCGTGACCGCACCAGACTCCTAGGAGTCCGTGCTGCCGCCGCCGGCCGACTTGGACTCCAAGTCGGAGCCGCACCCCCCCCCCTCGAGGCCCTTTATATACCCCCGCGCCGCCCGACGCCCGTGCCACCGCCGTTGACCGCCGCCGACGAACCAGTACAAACCGGTCGAATCTTGGTTTTCTTTTCCGGTTTATTTTGGTTTGGTTTAGTTAGATCGGTTTTATTTAGGTTTTCCTAATTAACGAACGTTCGTTCATTCGTTTTAACGGACGGTTTTCATTAGTTTTGTTCTGTTAGCGAACATTTGCGCCGTAGTTTTTTCGTTTTAGTTTATTTTCGGCTAGGGACCTATCCGTGAATAGTTTTCTCGCGATTTAGCCCCTGATCTTAAAACTAGCATAACTTTTTACTCGTTTATCCAAATTAGATGAGACCAGTGCCTAAATCTTCATATCGTTCTTTTCTTTCCAGTTAACCAACTTGAACATGATTTTGGCACTATAAAATTTGAGTTCAGTTCAGATTAGTAAATGATCTTGTTTCGTTCGTATTTTGAGTTTCGCTTCTCCGTTTGAGTCGTTTCTTTTTGCAAATCGTAGCTAATCACATGTACCTACTGTTAAGGTCTAATCCACATGATAATAATGCTATTAGGTTTGACTATTGCTAGTTTAAGCCGTTTTCTTGTTTCGTGTTTGATTTGGATCTTTTCTCGGTTTTCTCGTTGTTTCGTTTGAGTGATTGCTTATGTATGCTAATGTTTGTCTACACTAGATTACCCGAAGTGCGAAGCTTGTTACTACGAATCTCTAGAGTTTGCAGATCATCAGCAAGGCAAGTTACACTTTGATCATACTCTTTTATACCCAGTTTTTACTTGCATTAGTCTCACCCCTCAAATATTTGCATGAGTAGGATTGGGGACATGTGGTTTGGTTGTAGTGCTTGAGGTAGGAACCTAATACCTTTTGATCACCCCGGGAATATATGTTATGTTAATTTTATTCCTTAGCCATGCTCGTAGATGGGGATTGGATCGTGATTCACACATGGAAGTTTTGAGAGTTATTTAACCATGGATAACATTAAGGTGGCAACTTTAATATACATCTGGGTGGATTGGTTGAGGCACCTGGGGAACCCGGTGTTGCCTATTTAAGGAAATCCCGGAGTACCCGTGTGATTTTTCCTATGGTTTGCCACCCAGGCTCAAAGGGATCATAAGATTATTCATGCTAGAAACTTCCGTGTGCAGCCACAAGCCATTATGGGCTCTGGCATAGTTGAGTAAGTTGTGTGAGCTCTTGAAGAGGTGGACTAGCAGATGTAGGGGAAAGTAGGTGTACCGGTCCGCCCGGACTAGACAGTTAATGCTTCAGAAAGACTATGTCTCGATCATCCGATCATGGATGCGGTCGAGTCTTGTGGGGAAAAGTGCGCAACCTCTGCAGAGTGTGTAAACTAATCATGGTTAGTTGTGTCCCCGGTTATGGACATCTTGAGTATCTGGTACTTGAATTATTGATGTGATCTCAACACTTTACTTAATGAATTTATTGGGTTTAATGATGATACTTTTAATTGGGATTTGAGTTGGGGTTACCTTCTCAAATATTGGGCAACTTGGGAGTAGTTAAATAACTTTATTCCTTTATTGTAGGGAAGAACTAGCTTTATGCAAAATCATAAACTTATAGCCTCCACCAGCCAAATAGTGCATGTAGATATAGTTCTTGCATTTTCATTTCTTTACAGTGTAACTCTGCCAGCATATTCAATGTGCTGACCTACACGGCTGCAATGTCTCATGTTGTAGACTACTCAAACAACGAATAAGGTGCGATGGTCGTTGTTTTGCACTCAGCTATGCCGTTTGAGTTGATGGACTCATTTACCTTTGAAGCTTCCGCGGTTATTTAGTTTAGATGGCCTTCAGCCATGATTTTTTTGTGTAATCATACTCCTTATGAGGACTTGATGTAATAAGTGTGTGATTGAACTCTGTTATAATTCCTCGAGTACTGTGCGTGTAAGCATTACCGATCCAGGGATGACACTGATGCACAGAGACTTCGATCCATTCGGATCGTGGTCGCTACAAGATGGTATTAGAGCACATGCTGACTGTAGAACTCGACCACTAGAATAAGCCACAGGATTTCTCTTCTCTGCTCATTTCTAATTCTCCTCTATTTCTACTCTATAGATGGCGGATCCCAGGAACAAGTTCACTCAGCCGGATGACGACACCCCTTCCGGACGACACTTGAAGGAAGTCACTAAGTACCTGAACATCAGATTACCAAGCTTCATGGGGACCTTCTCTACATCTGTACAGGAAGAGGAGCGCTGTAAGATCAAAGTCTGGATACCTGGGAGGACATTTGCGCCAACAACAGAGCCTATTGATTTCTACCTGGATGCACCAAGCTGGAGTATAGGAAAGAGCATGGCAGCCCATATCACCTTTGAACGCATATGTGAAGTGTATCACAAAGAGCTGGAGAATACCATTTATCAGATATGTGGCCGCCGAGATGAAGAATGGGAGATGATTCGTACCAGGAGGGATGGATCAATTGGAGCCTACATTCAAGAGATGGGAGATCATATTCGTCGACAAGAGAATCAACAAATTATCCACATGAAGAAGATCAAGAAGCTGATGAAGAGAAACAATGAGCTAGAATAGGAACTCAAGTCTACACGCGATGGATACGAGGAATAGATTGCCGTACTACTAGAGAAGCATGAAGACCTGAAGAGGAAGGTAGGACTACCAGTGGAGAAACACAAGCGAGAACCAACCAAGGAGATCCGTTTGGAGGACTACATCATCCTGGATGCCACCGACACGGATAGTGATGAAAATGACGACAATGAAGATGACTACGTTAATGAAGCTGCAGCAGATATCAAAGAGTCTTCCTCTGATGAAAATTTCTAGATCACCACCATGTAGCTAGTAGTATTCCTCCTAGTAGTTAGCAACGATCGAGTTTGTAATCATAGGTTAGATCATTTTTGTATGATTTTTGTGTGCTATTGATTGAAGTGAAATTGATTGTGTTTGTATCATGAGCATATGGGTAGTGAATCTCTCTTAGACCTCATTCTTTTCTGTTTTCTCACCTCTTCTAACCCATCAGATGCCTCCGAGACGTGACAATGGATTTGCATTCCCATCGGAGCTCACTCAGTTGATCCAGCAGCAGAATGCCTTGATGCAGATACTACTTTAGAACCAGAACCAAGGCAACAACAACAACAACAACAACCCACCGCCACCACCCCTTGTTGACCACCTAGCCCGTTTTCTAAGGTTGAATCCACCGGTGTTCTCTAGTAGCACCGAGCCGATTGTTGCAGATGATTGGCTCCACAAGATTGGAAGAGAGCTGAATACTACAGGATGCACAGATGCGGAGAGAGTGCGTTTTGCCGCACACCAGCTTGATGGACCCATAGCATGTTGGTGGGAGAATTTCACCGCCACTTACCCCATTGACACTGTTACATGGGATCGGTTTCAGCAGGCTTTCCGCGCTACCCATGTTTCAGCAGGAGCTATGAGCATGAAGAAGCGTGAGTTTCGCAACTTACGCCAAGGAGAGCGCACAGTGGGCCAGTATGTGGATGAGTTTAGCAAGTTAGCATGCTATGCCCTAGATGATGTAGCCACAGATGCCGCTAAGCAGGAGAAGTTTCTTGAGGGACTCAATGATGAGCTGAGTATGCAGTTGATGGTGGCAACTTTCAACAACTACCAGGAGTTGGTAGACAGGGCCCTCCTGATTGAAGGCAAGCAGCAACAAATTGATAATCACAAGAGGAAGTATGGACAGGGGAGGTACACTTCAGGAGCTCAGCAGAAGCCCCGCTATTCCCCGTACTCGGGAGGACATACTCATAACCATGGAGGCCATAACCATGGAGGACATACACACAATGGAGCAAGTTCGCACAATCACAGTGGTCCCAAGAATGGCAATGGTAATGGAGGAAGAAGCAGCCAGAACCGTTCCAACCCCGCAACGCCAGCCAAGAGGGATCTGAGCCACATTACCTATTTCAAGTGCCAGAAGACCGGACATTATGCCACTGAATGTCTTGAAGCAAAGAATGGAAATGGCAATGGAGGTTCTGCAAAGAAGCCCAATCCCTTCACCAAAGGTCAGGTGAACCACGTCAGCATGGAGGAGATTGAGGATCAACCCGACGCAGTTGTCGGTAAGTTTTT
Organism: Triticum aestivum; assembly: GCF_018294505.1. Taxonomy (NCBI): domain Eukaryota; kingdom Viridiplantae; phylum Streptophyta; class Magnoliopsida; order Poales; family Poaceae; genus Triticum; species Triticum aestivum. The sequence goes on along the minus strand of NC_057795.1, from coordinate 447,810,221 downwards.
GAGTAATGCATTTACCGCACTTGTTCTTTTTAACACTGGTGCATCGCATTCATACATATCAAGGAGATTTGTGGATAAGTATAACATGCCAACCATAGCCCTTAAGTCACCTATGTTAGTAAGTTCCCTAGGAGCGGAGTATATGGCTAGTAGGGGATGCTATCAGTTGCCACTAACCATAGGTAGACATGTTTTCCCCACCGACCTGATTGTTCTGGAGTCACAAGGATTGGATGTGATACTAGGAATGGATTGGCTATCCAAGTTTGAAGGAAACATCGACTGCGCCTGTAAATCAATTCTTATCACCACCCCAGAAGGAAAAAGGATCAAGTATGTATCCCGGCATGCACCGAGGAGAACTCAGGTGAACTCCTTATCAGGAGTTGTTCAGGAGGAAGTACCAGTGGTTAAGGATTATCCCAACGTATTTTTGGAAGAGTTACCAGGCATGCCACCGGATCGAGACATTGAGTTTTTGATTGAGCTATTGCCAGGCACCGGACCAATATCAAAGAGACTGTATCAGATGCACGCAAAGGATCTGGAGGAAATTAAATCGCAGATAAAGGAGTTACTGGAGAAAGGTTGCATTCGACAAAGTTCATCACCTTGGGGAGCCCCAGTGCTTCTAGTGGAGAAGAAGGATGGATCTTTGAGGATGGTTGTTGATTATCGTGTGCTGAATGAGGTGACGATCAAGAACAAATACCCTCTGCCGATGATCAATGATTTGTTTGACCAATTCCAAGGAGCTAAAGTTTTCTCCAAGATCGATCTTCGATCAGGTTATCACCAGTTGAAGATCCGAGAGCAAGTTATACCTAAGACAGCTTTTACCACAAGGTATGGGCTATATGAGTATATCATTATGTCATTTGGTCTGACTAACGCACCTGCATATTTCATGAATATGATGAACAAAGTGTTTATGGAGGTTTTGGATAAGTTCGTCATGGTGTTCATTGATGATATATTGGTCTACTCGAAGAATGAAGAAGAGAATAAGGAGCATTTGTGTTTGGTTCTTGAGAAGCTCAGAGAACATCAGTTGTATGCCTAGTTCAGCAAATGTGAGTTTTGGCTAAAGGAAGTTGGATTTCTCGAACATGTTATATCCGGAGAAGGAATAGCAGTAGACCCTACTAAGGTTGCTTTTGTCACTAAATGGTTGGCACCCACATCAGTTGGAGAGATCAGGAATTTTCTTGGACTCACAGGTTATTACCGGAGGTTTATTGAGAATTTCTCCAATATTGCAAAGCCCATAACGGAGTTATTGAAGAAGGACACCAAGTTTAAATGGACTGAGGATTGTGAGGCCAGTTTTCATGAGTTAAAGAAACGTTTCGTTATAGCCCCAGTGCTGATTCTCCCCGACCAACGTAAGGATTACCAAGTATATTGTGACGCTTCACGTCGAGGACTTGGAGGTGTGCTTATGCAGGAAGGAAGATTTGTTTCATATGCCTCACGATAGCTTCGACCTCATGAGTTGAATTATTCTACGCATGATTTGGAGTTAGCAGCCGTAGTGCATGCGCTGAAGACATGGAGACACTTTCTCATCGGAAACCATTGTGATGTATACATGGATCATAAGAGTTTGAAATACATCTTCACGCAGAAGGAATTGAACCTCAGGCAAAGGAGATGGTTGAGCTCATAAAGGATTATGATATGTAATTGCACTATCATCCTGGAAAGGCCAATGTCGTAGCAGATGCGTTGAGCCGCAGGAGTTATGTTAACACGCTCATAACCGGAGGATTACCTAAGGAGTTAGCAAACGACCTTCGAGAGCTATGCTTGGAGATAGTTCCGAGAGGTTATTGCAGCATTGGAAATTCAGTCCACTTTGTTGGATAAGATCAAAGAAGCCCAGAAGACTGACAAGGAGATTGTCGAGATAAAGGAAATGATGAGTAAAGGAAAGGCTAAAGGATTTCGTGAGGATGAGCACGACACCTTATGGTTTGAGGATCGCATATATGTGCCTAATGACCCCGAGATCGGGAAGTTGATTTTGCAGGAGGCCCATGATTTGCCGTACTTGATTCACCCAGGCAACACCAAGATGTATCTGGATTTGAAGGAAAGTTTCTGGTGGACAGGAATGAAGAAGGATATTGCCGAGTATGTAGCAGTATGTGATGTATGTCAAAGAGTCAAGGCAGAGCATCAGAAGCCAGCAGGATTGCTACAGCCATTGCCGATACCCGAATGGAAGTGGGATAAACTTGGCATGGATTTTATCACTGGATTACCCAGGACTCGTTCAGGCTATGACTCTATCTGGGTTGTGGTCGATCGTTTGACGAAAGTAGCTCATTTCATCCCGGTGAAGACAACTTATACGAGTGCCAAGTTGGCGAAGATATACATGACCAGGATCGTATGTCTGCATGGAGTTCCGAGGACCATTGTATCAGATAGAGGAACCCAGTTTACTTCAAAGTTTTGGAATCAGTTGCATGAAACTTTGGGTACCAGGCTAGAGTTCAGTACATCCTTTCATCCATAGACAGATGGACAGACCGAGAGAGTCAATCAGATTCTGGAGGACATGTTGAGAGCTTGTGCGCTAGATTATGGATCTAGTTGGGATGACAATTTGCCATATGCAGAGTTTTCTTATAACAACAGTTATCAAGCTAGTTTGAAGATTGCCCCTTTCGAAGCCTTATACGGAAGGAGGTGCAGGACACCGTTATCGTGGGATGAAGTTGGAGATCGACAATTTTTTGGACCAGACTTAATTAAAGACTCTGAAGAGAAGGTTAAGTTGATTCACAACAGACTCAAGGTAGCCCAGTCCAGACAGAAGAGTTATGCAGATACTAAACGCAAAGAGATAGTTTAGAAAGTCAGAGACAGAGCATATCTTCGTGTGTCCCCACTTCGAGGAGTTAAACGTTTTGGAGTCAAGGGAAAGCTAGCACCACGTTTTGTGGGACCACACAGAGTTTTGGAACGCATGGGAGAAGTTGCATACAAGCTGGAATTGCCAGAAGGATTGTCAGGAGTTCATGATGTGTTTCACGTTTCCCAGTTGAAGAAGTGCCATGCAGAGATGGCTGATATTCCTCTAAGAGATACAGTGTTGCCGAAAGCAATTCAGTTAGATAGTGATTTCACCTATGAAGAGAAGCCAATTAAGATTCTCAAGTTTTCCAGTCGAGTTACTCGCAGCAAGGTTATCAAGTTTTGCAAAGTTCAGTGGAGCCACCATACCGAGGAGGAAGCCACCTGGGAGCGAGAAGATCTCCGCAAGGACCACCCAAACCTTTCAATTTAGATGTTATACATAGATCATCATATGCATATCATATTTATTCTTGCATTTTGTTGTGATCCTAGATATCTTAAGCAACTCAAGGACCCAAGGAGAGAGTTGGAGGTTTGAAAAAATTCATATTTGAATTTATTTCAAGTTTGAAGAAAGGATCAATTTGATTTTATTATTTTTCTCTCCAATTATTTCCATATTAAAATATATGAGAGAAGATAATATGAATTCTTCAACATCAGAGAAATATTGGAGAAAGAATTTTAAAATCAAGTTACTTTTTATTGGTATTTTATTTGCTATTTTATTCGAATTAGAAAAATATTGCATTTTTGAAAATTGCATTTTAGCCCAGAAAAATGTTCATCTTGTCCTAAATATTAGGTTTGGACGGTGAAAATTGTTTCTGAAATTTTTTAGAACTTTTTTTATATTTATTTAGGATTTTTCCTTCGCGGTGAAATTGTTTTAAAAAAAAAGTTCCCGGGAGGACTTGGCCGAAGCCCAGCCGGCCCAGCAGGCCGCCGCCTCCCTCGCGCGAGCCATCGTGACCGCGCCGGACTCCTAGGAGTCCGTGCCGCCGCCGTCGGCCGACTTGGACTCCAAGTTGGAGCCGCACCCCCCCCCCCGTGAGGCCCTTTATATACCCTTGCGCCGCCCAATGGCCGTGCCGCCGCCGATCCGCCACCGTTGACCGCCGCCAACGAACCGGTACGAACCGGTCGAATCTCGGTTTACTTTTCCGGTTTATTTCGGTTCGGTTTAGTTAGATCATTTTTTAGGTTTTCCTAATTAACGAACGTTCGTTCATTCGTTCGTTTTAATGGATGGTTTTCATCAGTTTTGTTCTGTTAGCGAATGTTCGCGCCATAGTTTTTTCTTTTTAGTTTATTTTTGAACAAGGACCTATCTGCGAATAGTTTTCTCACGATTTAGCCCCTGGTTTAAAAACTAGCATAACTTTTTACTCATTTATCCAAATTAAATGAAACCAGCGCCTAAATCTGCGTATTGTTCTCTTTTTTCCAGTTAACCAACTTGAACATGATTTTGGTACTGTAAAATTTGAGTTCAGTTCCGATTAGTAAACGATCTTTTTTCGTTCATATTTTGAGTTTCGTTTCTCCGTTTGAGTCATTTCTTTTTGCAAATTGCAGCTAATCACATGTACCTACTGTTAAGATCTAATCCACATGATAATAATGTTGTTAGGTTTGACTATTGCTAGTTTAAGCCGTTTGCTTGTTTCGTGTTTGATTTGGATCTTTTCTCGTTCTTTTGTTTGAGTGATTGCTTATGTATGCTACTGTTTTTCTATGCTAGATTACCCGGAGTGCGAAGCTTGTTACTACGAATCTCTAGAGTTTGCAGATCATCAGCAAGGCAAGTTACACTTTGATCATAATCTTTTATACCCAGTTTTTACTTGCATTAGTCTCACCCCTCAAATATTTGCATGAGTAGGATTGGGGACATGTGGTTTGGTTGTAGTGCTTGAGGTAGGAACCTAATACCTTTTGATCACCCCGGGAATATACGTCATGTTTATTTTATTGCTTAGTCATGCTCGTAGATGGGGATTGGATCGTGATTCACACATGGAAGTTTTGAGAGTTATTTAATCATGGATAACATTAAGGTGGCAACTTTAATATACATCTGGGTGGATTGGTTGAGGCACCTGGGGAACCCAGTGTTGCCTATTTAAGGAAATCCCGGAGTACCCGTGTGATTTTCCTATGGTTTGCCACCCAGGCTCAAAGGGATCATAAGATTATTCATGCTAGAAACTTCCATGTGCAGCCACAAGCCATTATGTGCTCTGGCATAGTTGAGTAAGTTGCATGAGCTCTTGAAGAGGTGGACTAGCAGATGTAGGGGAAAGTAGGTCTACCGGTCCGCCCGGAGTAGAGAGTTAATGCTTCAGAAAGACTATGTCTCGATCATCCGATCATGGATGCGGTCGAGTCTTGTGGGGAAAGTGTGCAACCTCTGCAGAGTGTATAAACTAATCATGGTTAGCCGTGTCCCCAGTTATGGACATCTTGAGTATCTGGTACTTGAATTATTGATGTGATCTCAACACTTTACTTAATGAATTTATTGGGTTTAATGATGATACTTTTAACTCGGATTTGAGTTGGGGTTACCTTCTCAAATATTGGGCAACTTGGGAGTAGTTGAATAACTTTATCCCTTTGTTGTAGGGAAAAACTAGCTTTATGCAAAACCATAAACTTACAGCCTCCACCAGCCAAATACTGCATGTAGATATAGTTCTTGCATTTTCATTTCTTTACAGTGTAAATCTGCCAGCATATTCAATGTGCTGACCTACACAGCTGCAATGTATCATGTTGCAGACTACTCAAACGACGAATAAGGTGCAATAGGTCATTGTTTTGCACTCAGCTATGCCGTTGGAGTTGATGGACTCATTTACCTTTGAAGCTTCCGCAGTTATTTAGTTTAGATGGCCTTCAACCATGATTTTTTTGTGTAATCATACTCTTTATGAGGACTCAATGTAATAAGTGTGTGATTGAACTCTGTTATAATTCCTCGAGTACTATGCGTGTCAGGATTACCGATCCAGGGATGACACTGATGCACAGAGACTTCAGTCCATTCGGATCGTGGTCGCTACACCTCCCCCAACTCGTCAATCTCTTCTAGTACTGCTAGTACTCCATGGCACGACCGTGTGGGGTCAAGCCGTGGAGGAGGGTGAGACACGAACGCGACAGACGTGATTTAAACATTAGTTTTGCTTGATGGCACGATCCAATGAAACGAAACGTTGGTTTCTCTCCGTTTCCATTTTTTCTCTGGAAAAACAGAAACTTTCCACTCCATTTTCATTCCTACTCCAAGGTTGCCCCGTTACAACATTCCATCAAATACAAAGGAAAACTAACACGCATGCTGATGCATCTCAATGATTCATAGATCATAGCCAATATTTACTTGACAACTAAAGACAAAAGTTGTGAGAGCGTGTACAAAAGAAAAACTATTGATGGGGTCACTATGACTTAAACCCTAAACCTTAAACTTGATTTAATTTCCTGGCTAGGTAGAACCTATCGAAGCAAAGACGGCTGGCACCCTTGGATCGTACGATGCTTTTGTGCAGTTCTACTAAAATCGAGCTGAGCATCCCTGATGGGAAAGATATTAAAGAAGTGTAATTAGAATAATAGTACTTGCACTAGTTCATGAGACATAAACTCATCACAAATAGAAGCCGGTAGAAGTAGAGAAAGATCGACGTGGAGATGGAGCTACGTGGGGAGCTCTGGCAGTGGGGCAAGCCGGCTCCAAAAGAAAGATGTACTACCTGGGGCGTCGGGCTGTAGCTAGAAGGGCGGTTGGGACGCAGCAGCATCCCATAGCGCGAGGACCCCCGATTGGGACGCACCCACTATGGGTTTCCTCCCTCGCCAATGTCGACCGCGTCTATGCAGAACATTGTTCCGTTCCCCCAGCGGCGGGATCAGGCCGGATATGTGACCAGCAGTGTGGCCACCGTCGTTCTATGCTTGTGAAGAGAGCAACCCAAGCAAACAGGCTTGTAGCTTAGGCTCCTGCTATTGTATATATAGTGGTTTTCTTTTTCTCTCCATATGAACCATTTTATATTGTGTACGTATCATTGAAGAGTGAAATGATGGTTGCTTCTTCCGACTAACTTACTGTGTGATTTGACTACTCCTTAGTGGCCCCTACACGTACTTGCCCTATGTGTATGACCGTTCCTGAGTCTCACTTGTACTTATCTCTATTTTCTTGCATGACACGTAGACAGGATGTGCATAGAGGAATTTTGTTACTGCTCATTGTTATGTAGTACTGTACTACTAGCACGTACTCCCTCCTTCCGATTCACTACTGGTACTCCCTCCGTCCTGGCTTATTGGTCCCCTTTGTACTCAATTCATGGGCTCGTTTTCCTCAAGAAAATTGTCTTTACCAACGTATTAATATCGGGAATGCATGCGTGAGCAACGAATGATTAAACCTTGCATGCAACATTTTGACAAAGCATTGACTTATGAACGTGTGAATGTAAGGGACTACAACCTCGTGCATGCATGCAACAGTCACACGTACACATGGACGCAAAAACGCGCGCGGCGCCCTAATGCATGCATGTCCGAGCACACGACGGAACACACACGGTCACGCTCAAATGCTCAACCTACACGTGCATGCACACACATACTGAGCCAGGGTGAGCTAGTGACTGTATAAACACTAGAAAATGCATATATTGAGCACAATGAGCGTATTATGAAGTCCACTAACTGTATTTTTACAAATATACAGTGACACACAGTGTATTTATGTCATTTGAAATTAAGCCATATTAACCGGAAAGGAGGCAGTATGGACTAGCATTACTTTGCTGTGTCCCGTCAACTTGCCGAACGAGGAGGAGCTTGAAGGACGAGAGAAGCTTGCGCACGGTGGCTCGCAGGACAAGGAGAAACTTTTGACTAATGCAAGCTCTCCCTCGCTCAGGTGATGGACGTGCAATAGTTAATTCAGTTACAGGTTGCCAGAAGCATACACTATACTAGTACTATTATTGTTCGTCTTCCCGAACAGGCGAACAGCCAAGCGCAAAGTTTACTAGTACTAGTACTACTAATATAGAGGTATGTACTATACTACTAGGAACCGGATGGAGGAATGTCTGCACTCTTATTATATTTTAAAAATGTGATAAAGCAATCTTCAACACATTTGGTTCTCTTTGAGGGTTCTCGCATGTGATAATGGAAGTTGATTGCATGGAACACTCGCCACAAATCTCGCTTTATTCTGGCTCATATCCTATTACAAATAGGAGCGTTCGGTAATATTTCCTATTTTTTGTTATTCAGCATGTAAACATGTCAACAAACCTTGTGGCGCATCTTTGTGCGAACCGTGCTCGCTGCACTTTGAATGTGGCCGAGAGCTGGCTTGATGAAACACCTCTCTTCCTTCTTATTTGTTTGCGGGGTACCTCACTTCCTAGTGACCAGTCTCTTGGTTGATCGTCCTAAGAGTGCATATATATATATATGAATAAATCTCTCTCATTTACCCACAAAACATATTAAGCCATATTAACCGGAAAGGAGGGAGTATGGACTAGCACTACTTTTTGGTGTGTCCCGTCAACTCGCGAAACGAGGAGAAGCTTGCAGGACAAGGTGAAGCTCGCTTATGCCTTTTGACTAATGCAACCTACCCTCACCTAGGCGGCGGACATGCATCAGTTCATTTGATGTCAGATTGCCAAAGGCATACACTATAGTACCCAACATGTGGAGTACCATCATTGTTCGACTTCACGAAGAGGCGAAGAGCCAAGCGCAAGGTTTAGTAGTACGAGTAGTACTACTACTAGAACCGCATGGTGGAGCGTCTATACTATTATTTTATTTTAATATCTGATAAAGTACACATTTATTCGGGAGAAGGGAGGAAAATGGCAGCCCAATAGTATAGTATTAAAAACCATCGAACATGTAATGATGATATTGATCAACCATGCTCGAATATATCTTGGCCTCCGTGCGAGCCCGTCTGTGTGTTCTCGCTCCTTGTCTCTCTCAAGGAATAGCGGGTTGGCCATTTTGTCGTCAATTGAGATCGGTTTGCTCACACTCTGGTCCCACATGTCAGTGTATGCCAAGAGGAGGTGCGTTGACTGACTGGCCATGCGCGTACTTGGTTTTGCACCTTCATACTACTCCTCCCTCCGTCACAGTTTATAGGGCGCGCTTCACATGCATTTCTCTCAATGCATTTCCACCACCAGAGAGACTTTAGACGTGTTTGGTTTAATGCTCAATTAATTAAGGCGTGGTAACCGCAATCAAGTCCACAATTTTCTCTCGATGTACTACGGAGTGGAGTAAGTGCATGTATGTGTGTAACCGTGGTGGAAGCACTGCATGCATGTGTGTACGCATTATTTCCTCTAGTAATAGACGTCGTGCTATAACTACCAATGCTATTTTTCAGGCTGATCGCTAGTCGCCTTGGTCCCAAAGATTTTTTTTGAAGTGCGCTCTATAAACAGTGACAGATGGAGTAGTATGAGCGGATTCAAAGCGGAGCGTATTGATGGTTGCTTCTTCCGAGCAACTTACAGTGGGAAAGGTTGGGCTTATGATTTGACTGCTCATTACTCACTATTAATGCGGCGCAACGACCGGGCTGAGTCTCCGATGCGGTTGTGCACTACTCCCTCGGTTCTTAAATATACTACGGAGTATATTTCTGTCACATCCCTAGCTTCTGGTGCTGCCTAGTGTTTGCATCATGTTTAAATTTTTGAAACTTGAACTGATGAAATTTGGAAGCCTCAAAAACTTAAATAAAAGTAGGGCAAAAACCCTAAAATCTCATTCATTGTTCCAAAATGCTCTTCTTAAATGTTTGATAATTTTGGCAAAGTGTTCTGGTCCCAACCAAAATATTGAACATTTTTAAGGACTTAATCTTGGGACTTTGAATTTAAATCATTAGCTATTTGAATTTGAATTATATTCATATAATTAGAATATAATTTCAAATACCCTTGAAATATTTTATGAGCTTTTGGAAAAGTCCATCTAGCAAAATAAAAATATTCAGAGGAGTTTTTGGCATTGTTTGAATTATTTTAAATTCAAAACAGTGGCAAAATAAATTTTAAAAATAAAACAAACAGAAAGTATAAAACAGAGCACTTACCTGGCCACTTACCTGGCGCAGCCCACCTGGCAGCCCGCTGGCCGGCCCAGCACTGTGCTGGCCCGTGCCAGCCACCTGCTTCCTCTCGCCAGGCAGGCAGAGGCGAGGCGTGGCGCGCGCCCGAGAGCCCTCGGCCACCTCCTGCTTCCTCCTGGGAGCCCCGGGCCTTCTACCAGCGCCACAGAGACGCCGAAGACCCTGTCCCCTCTCCCTCACTCGCTGCTCTCCCTCCCCTCCCCTGGCTCTCCCCCCCCCCCCCCCCCGAGCTGACCCGAGCGCAGCCGTCGCCGCTGCTCGCTGTTGCCACGGCCACCGGCCCTCCCTCGCCTCACCGACGTGTCCATGGCCTCCGCCTCGATGCCCTCATTCTCGCCGTCGACTCACTCGACGCCGGACGCCTCAAAACGCCGTCACCGACCTCTTCTTCATCGTCGGCCGCCGCGGATCCCCTTCATCGACTCATCGCCATCCGGCCTTCCCCGAGCTCGCCGTCCACCCCACGACGATCATCGTGAGCTTCTGCCTATCCTCCCCCTCTCCGTTCGCTCTGCCGCGCACCGTAGCGACCACACCGCACTCACCCGGACGAGCCGCCGACCGCACTCGTCGCCGGTGATGCTCCGGTGACCATTTGGTCCCGGGCATGCGCCCAACACGCTCCCCGCATCGCGTAGAGCCTCCGTGGCACCTCGCCGCGCTCGTTTGCGCACCGCAGCCCCATCCCCACTTGCACCCGAGCTTCGGCCGCCGCCGAGCACGTCGCCGGCACCACTCCGGCCACTCTCCGGCCGCGCCACCACCACAGTTGGATGCGGACGAGCGCCCGCATCCCGTAGCTGTGCTTCGCGCGCCAAACGGCGCCCTGTGGGCAAATCCCGCAGCACGCCGCCGCGTCTGGCCTCGCCGGCGGCTAAACGCCGGCAGGCTTTGACCCGTTGACCGGCGGGTTTGACCCCGCTGATGTAGTTGACTAGGTGGGGCCCTCTGCTAATTAACCTAGTTTAGGATTAATCAGAATTAGTTAGTCTAATTAGCTACTGACCAGTGGGCCCCTCTGGTCAGATTTGACCCGGACCAGCCCTGTTGACTTGCTGACATCATCATGACGTCAGGATGACGCAGTAAATTTTTTCTGGAATTTTAATAAATCTTAAATGATTTATTATTTTCAGAAAATGTCCTAAACTTCTAAAAATCATAGAAAATCAACCGTAACTCCAAATGAAATAGTTTGTATATGAAAAATGATCAGAAAAATCCAATCTATCCATCTGTACCATTTTCATGCATGTTAGGATAACTTATGGCTGCTGTTTAGGACAATTCAATTAAATGGCATTTAAATAATCACATATGTAGTTTGAATTTGAATTCTGGATTCAAACCAACTTCATTTAACTTGTTGCTAGTTGCATTAGCTCAAACCACAGCATATTGCCATGTCATGATCATGCATCATACTATGCATTGCATTGATTGTGTTCTTCCTTGTTTGCCGGTATTTGTCCCCTCTTGGTAGACGATGTTCCGACGTTGTGATCGTTGACACTGATGAAGACTCAATGCTATCTTCAGAAGTGCCAGGCAAGCAAAACCCCCTTGTTCATTCCGATAAAATCCCACTCTCTCGCTCCTGCTCTCTTTTACTGCATTAGGACAACAACGATTCATCTGTTACTTGCTGTGGTAGTTGAACCCCTTTATCCTTTGCATGACCTATCATTGCCACAGTAAATAGATGAAACCCACTAGCATGAGTAGGAGTTGTTTGAGCCCTAATGTGCCTACTCATTCATGTTTGTTTGTCATGCCTGCTACTGCTTAGAGTTGAGTCAGGTCTGATTCATCGGGGATGAATTGGAGGTGTGTGAACATGTCCTACTGTGTGTGAGCTAAGTGTGTGAACACGATTTGGTAAAGGTAGCGGTGAGAGGCCATGTAGGAGTACATGGTGGGTTGTCTCATTGCAGCCGTCCTCAGGAACTGAGTTCTGTGTTTGTGATCCATGACCAGTTACTACCACACATTGGGTTCCGGTAACTCGACCCCTCTCGACTTATTAATCAACATGATCTCTGTCCAGGAGTTGCAACTAGTTTCTGGTGTTTGTAGGTAGTGTTAGTAGTCTACCAAGTGGCACCCGGTACAGGTGGGCTTGGGACAGACTAGGCACAGTGGCACGGTGTACCAAGCGTAGATCCACCCGTCGAGGTGGGCTTGGGAACCCTGCACACATCGTTTGGGGCCGTGAGCGACACCCCGGCCGGATCTCCTTGCGGATGGAACCCGAATAGGCGATAAACCTGGACGAGAGACTTGTGTGGTTAGTCAGGTCGTGGCCGACACCCTCGCTGGGCTTCCGCTTGAAGGTTGCCGAGTACATGTCGTGTAAACGGCGGTAAGTGGTGAGAGCGTGTGTGAAGAAGTACACCCCTGCAGGGTTAACATGATCTATTCGAATAGCCGTGTCCACGGTAAAGGACTTCTGGGTTGCCTGTACAGTTCATAGACAAGTGAAAGTGGATACTCTAAAATACGCAAGATAAGCGTGAGTGCTATGGATGGCGTTCTCGTAGGGAGACGGGAGCGGATCCATAGTGGTGTATTGATATGGTGAATATGTGGACTCGTGTGCGCCACCTCAAAAGAGTTACTTGCAGTCGTAGTTCAGGATAGCCACCGAGTCAAAGCTGGCTTGCTGCAGTTAAACTCCACCACCCCTTTGTTGATAATGATGCATATGTAGTTAGATCTGATGTAAGTCTTGCTGGGTACATTTGTACTCATGTTGCTTAATTTATGTTTTTGCAGAGAGACTTCAGTCTCGCTAGTAATTCCACGTGGACTTCGACGTTTAGCTTGTTACCTCAGCTACGATCTTGTGCCCTCGGCAGGATCTGGTAGATAGTCAGGCTTCTCAGCCTTTTTCATTTGTAGATGTCTGTACTCAGACATGTTAAGCTTCCGCTTGTGTTTTGACTTGTATGCTCTGATTGTTGGGTCATGAGACCCATGTTTGTAATATCTCGCTCCTCGGAGCCTATTGAATAAATACTTGAGTTCGTAGAGTCATGTTGTGATGCCATGTTGTATTTGCACATATCGAGCATATTGTGTGTATGTTATTGAAATGCTTGGTATGTGTGGGATCTGACTATCTAGTTGTTTATCCTTAGTAGCCTCTCTTACCGGGAAATGTCTCCTAGTGTTTCCACTGAGCCATGGTAGCTTGCTACTGCTCCGGAACACTTAGGCTGGCCGGCATGTGTCCTTCTTCGTTACTGTGTTTGTCCCTTCGGGGAAATGTCACGCGATGAATACCGGAGTCCTGTTAGCCCGCTACAGCCCGGTTCACCGGAGTCCTGCTAGCCCAGTGCTACAGCCTGGATTCACTCGCTGATGACCGACACGTTCGATGTTGGGTCATGGATGCCTGTCCCTGTAAGTTTGTGCCACTTTGGGTTTACGATTAGCCATGTCAGCCCGGGCTCCTTATCATATGGATGCTAGCGACACTATCATATACGTGTGCCAAAAGACGCAAACGGTCCCGGGCAAAGGTAAGGCGACACCCATGGGGATACCGTGTGTGAGGCCGCAAAGTGATATGAGGTGTTACATGCTAGATCGATGTGGCATTGAGTCGGGGTCCTGACAGCTTTGGTATCAGAGCCTGACTGCCTGTAGGATTACCAAGCCAAACTGGTCGAAGTTGAGTCTAGAAATGCTTTAGTTATATAAGGGAATTGATTGTGGGATGGAACGTAAGGCTCTTTTTACTCCTTTACCTCATGCCCTTCTGATCTGAGTCATCTTACCTTCCTACGGGGTTAAGAAACTAGGCTTTCTCATCTTTCTATCAGGATCACGTGTTACTAATCCGTAGACTTATAAGATTGTTGATTCAAGCCTCAGTTCAGTTTCTACTACTTCTGTATGTTAACTGTTGATCTCGAAACCTTGATATTGTGCCTCTGAGTGGCTATGCCACCATTTTTGTAGCATGTCTCCAATCTTTCGAGCATTTACAGCCGTTATGCTGTCCGAGTCATCCCAGGTTTCTAAATAGTCTGATGCATTTGCAAATCCCTTCCTCCTGTTCCCGATGTGCCTTTGGTCAGATTAATCACACAAATCAGTGAGTTGAGGTACTTTATTGCCTTGACATATATGTTGGAGCTAGTATTATGACCCTAGGTGTCTTAGGGGATCATCTAGTAATCTAGCCATGTTCGTGTTTCCAGTGTGATGATTCTGGCCATCATTCTCGAAAGCATCCTGTGATGCCAACTAGTTAGTAGGTATTCTACTTCCGGGTTTTGAACCCGAGATTTACCCTACTTACTTCATGTTGATAGTAATTTCTAGCTCCCTTAGGTTATTAGTAACCTTTGCGATAGTCCTCGAGGTCCGTGGTATTTCCTTCTTCCAAATACCATGAACCATTCTTGGCAGGAGTTCTTTTGAACCAAAAGATCACAACCAGAGTGCTCTTGATGAGTTCTCCATTCTATATTGTGAATCTGCCAGTTCTACCTTCAGCATGGGTTATCCGGAAGAAATGTTGAGCTTTGCTCGACATACTAATCTATGCATCCACAACTCAGAAAGACATATGTTCCTTTGAGTTGCCCTCTTTAGTTGTCTTCTGACCGTCGTCTATCAATTGATAGCCAAGAGTATGCGTGAATACGCTCATCGATGTCTATTACTCTTGTGGTCCGTCAAGCCATTCTATTCCGGAATGACTAGGAGAAACAAACTCCAGTACCTCATCCACATCCAGGATTGGGTCAAAGTAGTTGTACTCCGCAGATCAAAATGCTAATCCAGCTCTTGTACTGTTCTACCCTGAAGTATTACCATCTTTATATTAAGAATATCATGGGAATTGCACACCATCCTATGAACTCTTGATACAGTGATACTTCTCGCCATCATTATTCATTCCTCGGTTCCGTGTTATTGCAACCGGAACACCGACAAGTGAATCGTGATGTGTGAAATCTATACCCCTAGCAACCGTGTTGCTTGGTAGTTCATGGACAATATTCTCATTCTTAGCGTGTTGATTATTGAATCATCACCCTAAGGCTGATCGTGCCACCTAGTCCATTTTCCTGGTGCACACTTCGATTGATGAGTTAGGATCTTGTCAAGTCCTCGCTCATCTGATCATATCATCTTGCCCTCAAAAATAGGATTGTTCCGAGCTTAATAACATATCGATGGTTCGTGATTTTCCGAGTATCTTCTCGGTAGTATCACCAGGTTGTCACCTGACCGCTATGTTGAGTTCGTGATCAAGTTGGTTTATTCCTGTAAACCACTCTTTTTACAAGAATCCATGTTGGATACCCCTGAGCTAGTTGGTTAAGCTAAACAACAAGTTGGAGAGTTGGAAGATAATAGCTTGTCCGACTTAGTTCATTCCAAAGGGATATCTTTGTGTGTGTGTGTGTTGAAGAAATATGATATCTTCACCGATTGATCTTCGCGATCAATTGCTGGACCTATCATCCTAACCAAAACTTTGGTTTGAGTGTGGGCTATCATCAAATCAAATCAGAACCAACGATGTTCATAATGTTGTCTTATTCGTGGTTGAACCCTCGAGCATACACCATTACATCTTTTGGTCTGACCAATGCTATTGCCTTGTTCACATAATTATGGAATTCCATCTTCATGGAAACCTGGATGAATTGTTGTTGAGCCCATCAACAACATTGTTATCTTCTCCATGATTTGCGTTGAACATCCAGCTAGTATTGGAAACTTTATAAGCAGTATCTTCATGTTCCGTTCGTGAAGCATATGTTTGGACGAAAGAAGTGAGTCCCTCTAATTCATGTGCACTTGATGCAAGTTGCCGCCATAAATTTGAGAAGGCTTGTTTTACCTCCTTTGGAATCATCCCAAGTCAGTCATGCACGTGCAAAGTATTCTGTGGTCTGTTAGACTGACCATCTTCATTCCATATGAACTCCGTAGCACACTAAGCCACTGATTGACTTGTTCAAGGAAAAGGAGTTAAGTGCTAATCCATGGTAATGCACAAGACTTCGATATCCCCGATGATGGTTCCCAACCTGAACTCGGTAGTGTTTCATTATAAGACTACTACGTGGGCATGATTGTTTGGGACATCGTATTCACATGTTGTAGCAGAACCAGCTCATGTTTTGGAGCTTGCTATCGTAGTTCATTCCCCGAGAATTTCGCAACGTCATCTTGTCGATTTATGTTGCAAACTTTCATTTTTCTCCCTAGACTCGATGAGTCTGGAATATTCTGACACCAACCAGATCTGAATCTCAGGCAGATATGATGGTTGGAACATTTCCCAAGAACTATAATATTGGTCCCTCGATAACCGGTAAAGTGGATGTCGTGGCCAACTCACCCAGCCGGAAGACCTATTATTGTAGTATCCTGTTTGAGGAAGTTGGCCACCTCCCATCAAGGATTTCGTAGGATTTACTCCCTAGTTGTTCCTTATGGATTTTTGTGTTCCGAAGTCCGACCTTTTACTTGATGTTCTAGATATCAAACTGTCTTTATCTATGGATTACGCTAGCACATCAAGGAGAACATTAGAAGCGGAGTGCTAAATGTCTCTCGGTCGATCATCCAGATTTTGTTTCCTTGGCCTCGCTAAGGTGAAATCTGAGAAGGTGTTATCTTCCTTTGCATCTGCATCTTCCACCGGTATTCATCATGGTAGTATGTTGTGTTGCCAGGATCCTTGACACGGATGTTGGTAAAACCTTGATGAATATGGAAATTCTCAAGTTCTTGAGAGCACGTGCAAGCGCTAGGTGTTATCATCGGCACTAACTGGGATTGCTCTCAGTTTCCTTGGTTATGCTATAACTTTTCAAACAGTGGACCCACTCTCTACTGTTGAGCTTCTCCCCAGTTACTAAAATCATCCCTTGTGTTGTTTTCAACAAGGTAATCCACATCATCCATTCTAATCCGGGTATGCCATTCTACCGAACCCCTCCAAATGGTCGCTCGAGAATTGCCTTAAGTTGGTATAAAAGATTTTCGATGATCTCTGAATCAAGGGTAATTCTTTTTGCCACTTATGGTAATAATCTATGAATCACCCTCCTCCAGGATGTCCCGCTGTGGCAGCATGGCAACTCAACTCCTCGCTACGTTGACAACCATTCCCCACCCTTTTAAGCGTGTAATTGTTGTCCACCTAGTGAACCTTCGTCATCCGTGTCTTCCCACCCCTCTTGATGTGTATTTTGTGTCTCAACCCGAGAGATGGTTCTATGTCTCATTCCGTGAGTTGCTCGATCTTCGAGAAGATCGATTCTTCTAGAGTTTTTCCTTTCTTCTCGTTGTCATGTTGGTTGGAGTTCTCAGAGCAAGACGTCGAGACAAAGATGAGGATCAAATCAATGTTCATTTGAAGTACAACCTAGACCGTGAAGATTGCGTTAGTTGTGTTCCCCCATCATCTTACCCTACGCTTGAATCTCGGGACGAGATTCTTGTTTAGTGGGGGCGAGTTGTCACATCCCTAGCTTCTGGTGCTGCCTAGTGTTTGCATCATGTTTAAATTTTTGAAACTTGAACTGAGGAAATTTGGAAGCCTCAAAAACTTAAATAAAAGTAGGGCAAAAACCCTAAAATCTCATTCATTGTTCCAAAATGCTCTTCTTAAATATTTGATAATTTTGGAAAAGGGTTCTGGTCCCAACCAAAATATTGAACATTTTTAAGGACTTAATCTTGGGACTTTGAATTTAAATCATTAGCTATTTGAATTTGAATTATATTCATATAATTAGAATATAATTTCAAATACCCTTGAAATATTTTATGAGCTTTTGGAAAAGTCCATCTAGCAAAATAAAAATATTCAGAGGAGTTTTGGCATTGTTTGAATTATTTTAAATTCAAAACAGTGGCAAAATAAATTTAAAAAATAAAACAAATAGAAAGTATAAAACAGAGCACTTACCTGGCGCAGCCCACCTGGCAGCCCGCTGGCCGGCCCAGCACTGTGCTGGCCCGTGCCAGCCACCTCCTTCCTCTCGCCAGGCAGGCAGAGGCGAGGCGTGGCGCGCGCCCGAGAGCCCTCGGCCACCTCCTGCTTCCTCCTGGGAGCCCCGGGCCTTCTACTAGTGCCACGGAGACGCCGAAGACCCTGTCCCCTCTCCCTCACTCGCTGCTCTCCCTCCCCTCCCCTGGCTCTCCCCCCCCCCCCCGAGCTGACCCGAGCGCAGCCGTCGCCGCCGCTCGCTGTTGCCACGGCCACCAACCCTCCCTCGCCTCGCCGACGTGTCCATGGCCTCCGCCTCGATGCCCTCGTTCTCCCCGTCGACTCACTCGACGCCGGACGCCTCAAAACGCCATCACCGACCTCTTCTTCATCGTCGGCCGCCGCGGATCCCCTTTGTCGACTCGTCGCCATCCGGCCTTCCCCGAGCTCGCCGTCCACCCCACGACGATCACCGTGAGCTTCTGCCTATCCTCCCCCTCTCCGTTCGCTCTGCCGCGCACCGTAGCGACCACAGCGCACTCACCCGGACGCGCCGCCGCCCGCACTCGTCATCGGTGATGCTCCGGTGACCATTTGGTCCCGGGCATGCGCCCAACGCGTTCCCGCATCGCGTAGAGCCTCCGTGGCACCTCGCCGCGCTCGTTTGCACACCGCAGCCCCATCCCCACTTGCACCCGAGCTTCGGCCGCCGCCGAGCTCGTCGCCGGCACCACTCCGGCCACTCTCCGGCCGCGCCACCACCACAGTTGGATGCGGACGAGCGTCCGCATCCCGTAGCTGTGCTTCGCGCGCCAAACGGCACCCTGTGGGCAAATCCCGCAGCACGCCGCCGCATCTGGCCTCGCCGGCGGCTAAACACCGGCAGGCTTTGACCCATTGACTGGCGGGTTTGACCCTGCTGACCTAGTTGACTAGGTGGGGCCCTCTACTAATTAACCTAGTTTAGGATTAATCAGAATTAGTTAGTCTAATTAGCTACTGACCAGTGGGCTCCTCTGGTCAGATTTGACCTGGACCAGCCCTGTTGACTTGCTGACATCATCATGACGTCAGGATGACGCAGTAAATGTTTTCTGGAATTTTAATAAATCTTAAATGATTTATTATTTTCAGAAAATGTCCTAAACTTCTAAAAATCATAGAAAATCAACCGTAACTCCAAATGAAATAGTTTATATGTGAAAAATGATCAGAAAAATCCAATCTATCCATCTGTACCATTTTCATGCATGTTAGAATAACTTATGGCTGCTGTTTAGGACAATTCAATTAAATGGCATTTAAATAATCACATATGGAGTTTGAATTTGAATTCTGGATTCAAACCAACTTCATTTAACTTGTTGCTAGTTGCATTAGCTCAAACCACAGCATGTTGCCATGTCATGATCATGCATCATACTGTGCATTGCATTGATTGTGTTCTTCCTTGTTTGCCGGTATTTGTCCCCTCTTGGTAGACGATGTTCCGACGTTGTGATCGTTGACACTGATGAAGACTCAATGCTATCTTCAGAAGTGCCAGGCAAGCAAAACCCCCTTGTTCATTCCGATAAAATCCCACTCTCTCGCTCCTGCTCTCTTTTACTGCATTAGGACAACAACGATTCATCTGTTACTTGCTGCGGTAGTTGAACCCCTTTATCCTTTGCATGACCTGTCATTGCCACAGTAAATAGATGAAACCCACTAGCATGAGTAGGAGTTGTTTGAGCCCTGATGTGCCTACTCATTCATGTTTGTTTGTCATGCCTGCTACTGCTTAGAGTTGAGTCAGGTCTGATTCATCGGGGATGAATTGGAGGTGTGTAAACATGTCCTACTGAGTGTGAGCTAAGTGTGTGAACACGATTTGGTAAAGGTAGCGGTGAGAGGCCATGTAGGAGTACATGGTGGGTCGTCTCATTGCAGCCGTCCTCAGGAACTGAGTTCTGTGTTTGTGATCCATGACCAGTTACTACCACACATTGGGTTCCGGTAACTCGACCCCTCTCGACTTATTAATCAACATGATCTCTGTCCAGGAGTTGCAACTAGTTTCTGGTGTTTGTAGGTAGTGTTAGTAGTCTACCAAGTGGCACCCGGTACAGGTGGGCTTGGGACAGACTAGGCACCGAGGCACAGTGTACCAAGCGTAGATCCACCCGTCGAGGTGGGCTTGGGAACCTTGCACACATCGTTTGGGGCCGTGAGCGACACCCCGGCCGGATCTCCTTGCGGATGGAACCCGAATAGGCGATAAACCTGGACGAGAGACTTGTGTGGTTAGTCAGGTCGTGGCCGACACCCTCGCTGGGCTTCCGCTTGAAGGTTGCCGAGTACATGTCGTGTAAACGGCGGTAAGTGGTGAGAGCGTGTGTGAAGAAGTACACCCCTGCAGGGTTAATATGATCTATTCGAATAGCCGTGTCCGCGGTAAAGGACTTCTGGGTTGCTTGTACAGTTCATAGACAAGTGAAAGTGGATACTTTAAAATACGCAAGATAAGCATGAGTGCTATGGATGGCGTTCTCGTTGGGAGACGGGAGCGGATCCATAGTGGTGTATTGATATGGTGAATATGTGGACTCGTGTGCGCCACCTCAAAAGAGTTTCTTGCAGTCGTAGTTCAGGATAGCCACCGAGTCAAAGCTGGCTTGCTGCAGTTAAACTCCACCACCCCCTTTGTTGATACTGATGCATATGTAGATAGATCTGATGTAAGTCTTGCTGGGTACATTTGTACTCACGTTGCTTAATTTATGTTTTTGTGGAGAGACTTCAGTCTCGCTAGTAATTCCACGTGGACTTTGACGTTTAGCTTGTTACCTCAGCTACGATCTTGTGCCCTCGGCAGGATCTGGTAGATAGACAGGCTTCTCAGCCTTTTTCATTTGTAGATGTCTGTACTCAGACATGTTAAGCTTCCGCTTGTGTTTTGACTTGTATGCTCTGATTGTTGGGTCATGAGACCCATGTTTGTAATATCTCGCTCCTCGAAGCCTATTGAATAAATACTTGAGTCATAGAGTCATGTTGTGATGCCATGTTGTATTTGCACATATCGAGCATATTGTGTGTATGTTATTGAAATGCTTGGTATGTGTGGGATCTGACAACCTAGTTGTTTATCCTTGGTAGCCTCTCTTACGGGGAAATGTCTCCTAGTGTTTCCACTGAGCCATGGTAGCTTGCTACTGCTCCGGAACACTTAGGCTGGCCGGCATGTGTCCTTCTTCGTTCCTGTGTATGTCCCTTCGGGGAAATGTCACACGATGAATATCGGAGTCCTGTTAGCCCTCTACAGCCCGGTTCATCGGAGTCCTGCTAGCCCAGTGCTACAGCCTGGATTCACTCGCTGATGACCGACACGTTCGATGTTGGGTCATGGATGCCTGTCCCTGTAAGTTTGTGCCACTTTGGGTTTACGCCTAGCCATGTCAGCCCGGGCTCCTTATCATATGGATGCTAGCGACACTATCATATACGTGTGCCAAAAGACGCAAATGGTCCCGGGCAAAGGTAAGGCGACACCTGTGGGGATACCGTGCGTGAGGCCGCAAAGTGATATGAGGTGTTACATGCTAGATCGATGTGGCATTGAGTCGGGGTCCTGACAATTTTGTTCTGGAGATTTCAACGGGTGACTACATACGAAGCAAAATCTGTGAATCTGCACTCTAAAATATGCCCATTTGAAATTTGTAAAAAGACAAATATTAAGGAACGAAGGAGTATAATTTTGTGCATGGCACATGGACCCGGATGCTAAAGAGGCTTCTGGCAATGCTATCAAGCTTCCAACATTTGTTTACATAATTGACGTACTATACAAATAATTTTCTAGCGACATGAAATTGTACAATGCTCTGAGCTTTCAGCTTTTGTTTCGTGTGTCTTGCCATCGATGATCTTTCGGAAACAATAAAAACCTAAATTCCTTGCTAATGCATCTCAATGATTAGCATATCAGAGCTAATATTTACATCACAACTGAAGACAAAGTTGTGAGAAGGTGTTAAATTAAAATTGATCCATGCTTTCGTTGGCAGCAACGTCCTCCAGCTCTGTCTAAATCAACAAGGCATGTTGGGAAAAAAGTAGTTGTCTGGAGCATGCAACATTCCGATCATTTTGTGCAGTTCCAGTAAAGTAGAACTGAGCATCCCTATTCCAAAGATATTAAGTGTGATTACGATAATAGAGGACTGTTGATGAAACAATAAACACACAAATAGAAGTCGGTCACCTTTGTAGTCTCTCTTAAGACTAACTAGTTGGAGAAGATTAGGCTCAGAGTTGGATGAGGAGGATAGAGCAAAACCAATCTCCCTTTGTGCAGTCGCACTGAAATGTAGAGACGTTGCCCGTGTGACATTTTAGTACAACTGCACAAAACACTCTTAAGAAAAAAGCGATTTGTGCAGTTCACCAAAAGGTCGCAATAGCAACAGGTGAAATGGGTAGCCCTGTTTGCAAAAAAGAGGTAGAAAGGAAACAATTACTGGCCAATAACAGTTGATGACACATGGGATGACAAAAAAGAAGCATATTCCTTGTCCTAAGGGAAGATAAGAACACAGTTGTGTTTGTCTAAAACGGTGTGAGGACAAGATTGCAATATGGAAAGTATGCCAGACGAGCTACATTTTGGGCAAAGAACTATGGAAGATCCACATGCAAGATTTTCCACATGCAGTGACATGGGAAGACGGGCAGTGGAGCAAGGCCGGAGGGGATACCTGGGGGTTGTCGGGACGTAACTAGGTGAGCAGCGGCAAGCAGGATCTCCCCATACTACGGCAGCGAGCAGGTGGTGTAGGCCCTACCATGCCGGAGCTTGGTCAGAAAGAACAACGGGTACCACAGATCAGGACGTCCTGCCTCGGCGCCGTCGAACGGAGAAACGATGCACATCCTCCCTTTCCACCAGCGGACGGGATGCGGTCGGATCAGTGACCAACGGTGAGAGAGAGAGGCCACCGCCGCCTTGTGTGAGATACTCTGAAAATAGACAAACCCAGGCAGGCAGGCTCCATTGTATATAGTGGAGCGTACTACCTTTTTCTCCATAAAAATTGTTTTATATTCTGTGTATGTGTCATTGAGTGATATAACTTTATTTAAAAATAGCACGCCAACGCATCAAGTCGAACTTTTTTTCGTGCACGCGTGGTACACGACCTCCGTAGGTAAACAACAGCTATACGTGTTCAAATTAGCACGTGGGCTGCTATTTCTTACATAAATGAGCTCCACTGTGTACCCACGCGGGTGTGGCTGGGCACGAAGCGTGAGTACGTGCACCTATTCTCTTCGTGTACGTACACCATCTATGTGGGGTTGTGTGAGAGAGATACAAATGTAGAGAGATATAGTGTGTGGGTTCATGAGTGTTTTTTGGGGGGGAGGGGGTCAATCAAAAAATGTAACATATGCAATGTGTGTGAAATAGAGTCCTGGATATATCATATATATATAGAGGAGGCGATCCACAAGGAGAGAGTGGAGGTATCATCGGCTAGAGGTATCCATAGAATCGAAGAGAGGGATGATGTGTGTGTGCGTGCGCGCGCGATCGATAGAGAGTGCCATCGAATTTGTGTGTGCCCACGTCAAAGATATAGAGTGGCTGTCCTACTGGAACATGAGAGGGGACAGGTGCCGTTTGTCTCTATGGCATGGATACCTACCTACAGCGCTCGACTATCGGTGTGTGGTGGGGGGAGGCCTAATTAACTATAGAGGTACAATGGATGGTATATGTGGGGAGGAGGAGAGAGGCCTACCTTATGTATTAAGGGAGATCGATCGGCATCCATGCATATGTGTAGGAGAGGAATAAGGTTGGGAGAGAGATAGAGCTAGAGTGTTGGAGGGGGTGGTAGTGGAGTTGCTTCTAACAAATGGTGGGAGAGGCTTGCTAGACAAAGGGAGGGCACGCCTGCAATATCAATAAGAGAGGGGATGGCTGCCTATCTGTGCATGTGCGTGTGAGAGACGGGTCAGGAGGCATGCACGAATGATGAGGGGGCGATATGGTTGTGGTAAGCAGATGTAACTACATAGGAAGATCAATCGTCCTTTCTCGGAGAAAGGAGAGACATAACTTGTGAGGTACATCGATCGATGGGTGGGGGAAACAGTTAAAGTCAACCTAGGTATATGTAGGGAGATCGATCGGTATACATGCATGTATGTGTTAGAAGCAAATAAGGCTCGGGAAGAAGGATAGAGAGAGAGGGATGCATCTAGGAGGTGGTGCGAGAGGCATACTATATCGATGGGTGAGGAGTGTGCGAGTACGAGATCAATGAAAAGAGTGGTGGGAGTGATGCATGGACGGTGATAACAGAAGAGGGGAAGCTTGTGTTTGTGGTAGGCACACCTAGCTAGAGAAGCATATCGATCGATGTGTGTCGTAAAGAAGGAGCTGGAGGGCCTACACACACCGTGGGTGAACGACCTAAAGTGAAAAGACGAATTTGCACGATGGATCTAGAGAATGCTGAGGGAGGATGAGAGGGATGCAGGCGTGTGCATGCACGAGAGAAAGTTAGCGCTAGCTCCAAAGATAAGAGGATTGTGTGGGTGTAAAAGACGAATAGAGAGCATAGTTCATTATAAAAAAGCGAATTCGGGTATTTGAAGAATTTATCATAGTTTTCTAAACCGACGCATGCGTGAATATATATGATACACATGGTGTGGTTATGAACATGTTATACTACATATAATATATTTTATCTCTACTCTTATAAAAAACGGAGTTGTTGATGATGGTGTGCCTACCATCCTGCAATATAGGTCGTCTGATTTATATCTGACGGATAGGAAGGAAACTATGGCAATTTTGAAAAAAGATACCCACACCCGTCTCCATATTTGCAAATTACGCCTCCCCTTGATCATGTTGATGTTCTATGGAACACATGGGCATCTTGCTAGTACTACCTATAATACATAGAACATCGATTATAATTTGGGCTAATGTGTGGCTTTTGCAGCTCAGGGCTAAATACTTGTCATAATGTAGGGGGCGGGGCACTATACTTTGTGTGATAAACACGGTGTACGTATGGACCATGGTTTAGATTATGAATATATAGTTAGTACATCAAATGTACTATTATTTGGAATCAACATCAAGTGTATTCAAAAAATTGAATTCGAGTTCATATAGTACACATATTTCATATCTATCTCTATAGTAATCATGGTGTGTTGTTAAGGTAATACACGAATGATGGTTGAAGTTGGCAACAATCATGATTGTAGATTCTTATTGAAATAGAGAAACGAATTCAAATTCAGTTCGAATTGCAGTGGTAGTATAAACATTTGGAATGCACTAAAATGTTGGTATGAGTAGGTTACATGCATTATACAGCCAGCGAAAAAATTTAATTGGACATAACATGGATTCATACTCCCTCCTTTCATCTATATAGGGCCTAATGCATTTTTTAAGACCGCCTTTGACTATTGACAAGATTAATAGTACATGAAATGCACAATGTGAAAATTATACCATTGAAAGCTCCTTTCATACACGAATTTAATGGTGTGCTTTGTGTAAGTTGCATGTCATATATTATTTCTCTAATATTTGGTCAAAGTTAGCCTCGGAAAATGCATTAGGCCCTATATAGATGGAAGGAGGGACTAGCTTTGAATATCATTTGTATAATAAAACGGGACAAGACTCTCTCTTTGTGTGGTGTGAATAGTTTTATTTTTTTTGTTTTTTCGTTAAGGGAAGTGCGAATTGATTTGGTACGTACAAGTACAATATTACACGTTAGGCTTGTCCCTAAAAATCAACCCACGCCTTGTTATATCCCAAAAATTCAGATATCGTGCTCCCAAAACTGGCGCCTTCATAACCCGCGCCTTGCTATCCCGAAATTACAACGCACGCGAAAACTCCCTCCAACTGCCAAATCCCGACATGCGAAATCCCCCTTCTAACCCTGAGCCGAAAGGGCCGCTAGGTCAAATCGGTGGGGGTACTTTTGTAACACACCCTACATTTTGGACAAGCGCGTCCCTAAGTCATGGTTCCCCCCTCCCATCACCTCCTTTTCGCCATTCGAAATCCCAGGCCGCCACAACCTCTCCGCTCCAGCTGCGAAACCCCATCCTCCTCTGTCCGCCACCTCACCGCTGCCCAACCGGAGCCTCTTCCCCGACGACATCATCCACTGCAATAGCTCGACGTCCCTCGTCCACCTCCTCGGATTAGGATCCTTCGTCCATCTCGTCGTCCCGCCGGTTCAGCCGCCCCGTCCTCCACCTCCAAGGAGATGCATCGATGATCGCCTCGTCTATCGCGGCTGCTCCATCCCCACAACGCCATCTTAACCTGCTCCACCGGAACCGCAACATCCTCACTAACTCCTCGGACGAAGCTGAGGCCTACTCGGTGCCACGAAAGAGGTTGTACACTCACCCATCGCACCATCTCCTTAACTCGACCTCCCGGCGCTGACGGTGCTTCATCCTGCACCCCCATGGAGAGGCTACCTCGAAGTCGGTGCCGCGGGCAACATCTCCACAGTGGCTCTTCCCAGTGCGAGGCCCCTTTAGCGGTGCCGTCCATACCAGCCAGATCTGCTGCTGCTGCTCCAGCTCTCACTCGCTCGCGCTGCTGCTGCTACTCCGGCTCTCACTCGCTCACTCGCGTTGCTGCTGCTGCTCTGTCTCTCACTCGCTCGCTTGCGCTGCTGCTGCTCCGGCTCTCGCTCACTCGCTTGCGCAGCTACTGCTGCTCCAGCTCTCGCTTGCGCTGCTGCTGCTACTCTCCCCCTCGCTCGTGCTGCTGCTCTGCTCTGATTTAGCTACACTTCAGTTGACTGAATCGACTTTTTGGTCAGTCAATTTTCAGGGGGTGGGGGGCTCGCGGAGTTAAGGAAGAACCACCCGCAGCAGGGAGGGGGGCTTGCCGGAGAGGTACCTCACTGTCTATCTTAGGTTCAGGATGGCGGCGGTGGTCGTCGGTGGTGGGCGTGCAGTGGTGGGGCAGTGGCATGGGGATCGCTGGAGAAAAAGCTCGGCGTGGGGGGGGGGGGGCTAGAGGGCTGGCCGGGGCGGCGGGGCGACGGCGGACCGGCGGTGGGGAGTTGTTTCTGGGCGGCGAGGCGACGCGGGGGCTGGCGGCTCGGGGGGTGCAGGTTGAATATGAACTGCAAGCCCTCCCTAACATATCAAGTGCCTGTCTGCTACCATTGTGTTCAGTTTCGATAGTAACATTCAAATTCCACAGTAAATTTCAGTTTCGACGGTTAAGTTCAGAGTCAACAGTTTTTACCTCATTTGTTGTAGTCAGGTGATTTTTGGTGATGTAAATTTTACATCAATTTTACATCATCTGTTGGAGATGCTATTAGAATCCCACTTGAGATTAACAATGTATGTCTTGTGCTACTTCAGCCTTGACGTCTTACGGCTCACTGGAGCTGCTCCAACGACAGAATGATCCATCACAATAGAGCAGTGCCCTGGACGCTATCTACAGATTCCTCGGATCTTCCTCCACACCTCTGACAGCCACCTATGCCTCAACTTCTTCAGCGACCAACCCAATGATGCTGAGGTCGACACGGCTATGGCAAAGGGGTTGTACACTTGTTGCATCACTTATTACTCTACATTCATGTCAATCCATTAGGGCTATTTTGGTTCAACGGAAAAACATAGCAATAGGAAATTCTCCTATGGCACTCTACTATTCAATTATTCATGCATTTTGTTGAAAGGAATGGAGCAAAACATCCACCTGGACCTACTTTTCAAAATCCTATGCATGAAAACAAGACCAAGTGCATTAGTGGCAAAATAACATTGTAATTGTACACGCTTTCATATGGTTTCACTTTATTTTGGCCATGTTTATTTGCATTCCTCTGCTCTTCCGATTCCTGAGAACCAAACACCCAAGTTGGCAGAAATCATGTGTTTACAAATGCTCTGTTTACCATGTGCATTCCTATCCTATTCCGGTGTCTTTCCTATCCTACGTTTTTAGAATCATGCAAGCCAAATGAGCCCTTACAGAATTACTTCAGTTACACTTAGGTATCGAAGAAAACTTTGTGTGGTTTGTCATGCTTGTGCTGCGATGTCGTCCACCTCACCTGAGCTGCTCCATCGACAGAAGCATCCACCAAACTAGACATCACGACTCCTGACCGTCTTTCGCCGCCTCAAATCTCCTTCCCTACCACCGGCACCCACCGCAATGGCATCACCATCATTGACTCAGCAGATGAACCTGAGGAGTACACGGGACCACAAGAGAGGTCGCACTCTTTTGTTTATGCTTATGTTATGCATTGCTTAATATTACCTTCTACTTTATTGTCATGTTCACCTCTTAGACTCCAAGTCAGGTCCAAATTGATGTTCAAACTTGAGTTCTAAATTAGTTGTGGGGCACATATCGAGGCAGCAATGAATAGTATCTCTGTCTAATATCTGGTTCACCTAGGGTATGACTATGTTGTTCATCTTGGGTGGGAAACAAATAGTAAAGCAATCATCATCTGTTTTTATTAAATTAAAGCAATCATCAACCTGCTATCATTATTTTTGGATCCATCCACTGGTTTTTACCATTACTCTAGATTTCTGCATGCTCTCCTTACATAATCTCACTATATATTTTTTGTATGCATGTCAGATATTGTACACAGTCATGCTGAAGAAGTAGAGAAAAAGAGAAGAGTTTTGCGCGGCAATACAATGTCATGTAGACATCGCCCCATGGTGGGTTCAATGGCAAACCCTCCCCCCCCCCCTCTAGATTGTAATCCGGAGGAACATATCTATTCTGAGGTGGATTCAGACATAGCTGGTCACTCCTACTTACCCCCCAAGGTGTTTTCTCTAACTTGGCATGATGATCTTAGTCATATCATGCATATGTTGCCTTACAGTGCCTACTTTTGACATCATATATGTCATCTGCTTAGTTTAGACATGTTCAGTAATGCCACCTATTTAGTTTCAATATCATATATGGAAATTATGCAGTCTCATGTCTTTTAGCCAGCCATAATATATGTGAAATGTGCAATGCATGTGCAGTGGGACCCCACCATGCCAGGAGGCTATGGTGGCCATCATATCGCAGGTTCCGTTGGGCCCGGGTAGCTAGGCTTTTGACCAAGTGGAGAGAAGGGACCAGGCTCCCACCAATGCCAGCTTGCAACAAACGATGGATAACGTGATTCACGCGGATCCCAAGGAGGATGACCAAGCTCAGGATAAGACGTGCCAGGAGGCGGCTTTGGGGGATTCAAATCCCGCCATCCCGTCCGCGGCTGATGATTCGATGGGGCCCGCCAACACCCAATCACAAACTCAAGCTGAGGAGGAGGCCCCACTGATTCTGCTGCCAGACAAGATCGCAGATGGGTGGGCACCGGTTTTGGATGTGCTACAGCTAGCGACAACGGAGATGATTGACCAGCCAGCGGGAGATTCGGTGGACCTGGGACCCATTATACAGGAGTCTGGTGCGGGGTTTCAGGAGGCTGACGTGACCACGTCACTTGCATGCATGCAAGAGAAGTTGCATGGCGGCAATGCTACTATTACTGGAGCAGTCACCATACAGCACCGTGAGGAGAACTTATCAGCAAAAGAAATTGCAGCGCTTGGGAACATCAAGGCGTTTTGCACTAGGTTGCTTAAAAAGCTTGCCCCGCCGCTTCTCAAGGAGTTTGAAGGTCTGCGAGGGGTCAAATCTGGCCAAGACCCGTTCACCCCACGCTGCACAACTCGGTCCATCTGTGCAAGTAGCTCTCGAAAGACGAAGGCCTCGGCAACTGAAACAGTGCTGCTTAGAACTCTAGGCCTGGACTATGATGACCTAGAGGTCTCAGAAGATGCGCTAGGTTAGCTCCGTACAGTCTTCGACTCACCACTCCAGGAACCGCAGTTGAGGGCCATCGCAGCTATCTTCGGGAAGGCGATACCGCCTAACCTCGCAGAGGAGACAGGGATGGCAGAGCCGATCTTGGTGTAGTAGGCACGTTGGTGCCGGTGGTGTTGGAGGCGTCTTGTTCCGATGTCGTTCAACGCCTTGGAGTTAGTGTGTTGGAATGTTAGAGGCCTTAACAATCCGGCCAAAAGGAAGGCGCTTAGGGGTTTTGTGGACTTTACTCACGCAGCGATTGCTTGTATCCTAGAAACTAAACTAGTGGTGGTGGATACTTTTATAATCTTGCAATGCATGGGGGCGAACTATGATGGTTTCACTTACTTACCGGCGTCGGACACTAGAGGCGATATCTTTGTGGCATGGGACACCACACAGGTCCTTTTGTCAATTATGTCAATGACTCCCATAGCATTTTAGCGTACGTCTCGCCCAAGGAAGGAGCGCCATGGTGGCTCACAGTAGTGTATGGGCCATAGAAAGATGAACGCAAAATTAACTTCCTTAATGAGCTTTCGGAGCGTAGATCACTATGTCCAGGGCCATGGCAAGTCTTGGGAGATTTCAACCTCATCCTTTACGCGGCAGACAAAAACAATTCAAACTTGGACAGGAGAAAGATGGAGAAGTTCAAACACTTTGTGGATGATAATGCGCTCAAGGAGCTCTTTTTACATGGACGCAAATTCACGTGGAGCAACGAAAGGGAGACGCCCATGCTCACAAAGATTGACCGTGCTTTTATTTCCGTACATTGGGATCTAGATCACCCGGAGTGCTTGCTGCAAGCTTTATCTACCAAGCACTCCGATCACTGCCCGCTCCATCTTGCGCTTGAGGAGCACATGCATGCGAGAAGGAGGTTCCGTTTTGAAAAGTTCTAGGTCAAAATGGATGGGTTTTTGGAAGTAGTTAAGGAGGCCTGGGTATGCGATCCGGATATCGCCGGCCCGTTCATGCACTTAGACATCATGCTATGAAACACAGCCCGAGCGCTTGCAACTTGAGGGCAAAAGGAGATCGGGAACATGAAGTTATAAATTGCTATTGCGAACATAGTCATCATGCGGTTTGATTGTGCTCAAGAGAGTCGTAATCTGAGTGAGGAGGAGAGATGGCTTAGATAAACCCTAAAACAGCTTGTACTAGGGCTTTTTGGGGAATGCGGTAATTTCAAAAACATTCCTACGATCACGCAAGATCTATCTATGTGATGCATAGCAACGAGAGGGGAGAATGTGTCCATGTACCCTCGTAGACTGAAAGCGGAAGCATTTAGTTAACACGGTTGATGTAGTCGAACAACCTCGCGATCCAACCAATCCAAGCACCAAACGTACGGCACCTCCGCGTTCAGCACACATTCAGCTCGGAGACGTCCCTCGTACTCTTGATCCAGTTGAGGCCGAGGGAGAGTGTCGTTAGCACGACGGTGTGGTGACAGTGATGATGAACTTACCGGGGGAGGGCTTCGCCTAAGCACTATGACGATATGACCGAGGTGTGTAACTGTGGAGGGGGGCACCGCACACGGCTAAAGCAATTGTCAACTTGTGTGTTCTAGGGTTCCCCCTGCCCCCGTATATAAAGGAGCAAGGGGGGAGGCTGTCCGGCCCCTGTAGGGCGCTCCCCAAGTAGGATTCCTACTAGGAATCCTATTCCTGGTAGGTTTCCAACTTGGGGAAGGGAGGGGGAAGGGAGGAGAGGGAGAGAGGGAAGGCAAGGGGGGCGCCCCCCCCCTCCTTGTCCTATTCGGACTTAGGGGCAGGGGCACAAGGCCTTCCCTGGCCGGCCCCTCTCTCTCCACAGGGGTGTTCCGGTAACCCTCCGGCACTCTGGTTTTATCCGAAACTTCTCCGGAACACTTCCGGTGTCCGAATATAGTCATCCAATACATCAATCCTTATGTCTCGACCATTTCAAGACTCCTCGTCATGTCCGTGATCACATCCGGGACTCCGAACAATCTTTGGTACAACATATCACATAAACGCATAATACAATCATCATCGAACGTTAAGCATGCGGACCCTACGGGTTCGAGAACTATGTAGACATGACCGAGACACGTCTCCGGTCAATAACCAATAGTGGAACCTGGATGCTCATATTGGTTCCTACATATTCTACGAAGATCTTTATCGGTCAAACCGCATAACAACATGCGTTGTTCCCTTTGTCATCGGTATGTTACTTGCCCGAGATTCGATCGTCGGTATCTCAATACCTAGTTCAATCTCATTACCATAAATTCTCTTTACTCGTTCTGTAATACTTAATCCCACAACTAACTCATTAGTCACAATGCTTTCAAGGCTTACAGTGATGAGTATTACCGAGAGGGCCCAGAGATACCTCTTCGAAACACGGAGTGACAAATCCTAATCTCAATATATGCCAACCCAACAAACACCTTCGGAGAAACCTGTAGATCACCTATATAATCACCCTTTTACGTTGTGACGATCGGTAGCACAGAAAGTGTTCCTCCAGTATTAGGCAGTTGCATAATCTCATAGACTGAGGAACTTGTATAAGTCATGAAGAAAGCAGTAGCAATGAAACTAACACGATCATAATGCTAAGCTAACGGATGGGTCATGTCCATCACATCATTCTCCTAATGATGTGATCTTGTTCTTCAAATGACAACACATGTCTATGGTTAGGAAACATAACCATCTTTGATTAACGAGCTAGTCAATTAGAGGCATACTAGGGACTATATGTTTTGTCTATGTATTCACACATGTACTAAGTTTCCGGTTAATACAATTCTAGCATGAATAATAAACATTTATCATGAATTAAAGAAATAAATAATAACTTTATTATTGCCTCTAGGGCATATTTCATTCTGTATCCCACTTTCACTAGAGTCAATAATCTAGATTACATAGTAATGATTCTAACACCCATGGAGCTTTGGTGTTGATCATGTTTTGCTCGTGAGAGAGGCTTAGTCAACGGGTCTGCAACATTCAGATTTGTGTGTATCTTGCAAATCTTTATGTCCCCTTTCGACACTTGATGACGGATGGAATTGAAGCGTCTCTTGATGTGCTTGGTTCTCTTGTGAAATCTGGATTCCTTTGCCAAGGCAATTGCACCAGTATTGTCACAAAAGATTTTCATTGGACCCGATGCACTAGGTATGACACCTAGATCAAATATGACCTCCTTCATCCACACTCCTTCATTCGCTGCTTCCGAAGTAGCAATGTACTCCGCTTCACAAGTAGATCCCGCCATGACGCTCTGCTTGGAACTTCACCAACTGACAGCTCCTTCATTCGCCACCACTATCAAAGCGTTTATTCCAACTTCGAGAGGCTTGCACCAATACATAAATGGATCGTTGGAGCTTGCACACTTTGCTAGCACCCTTTGGATCGACAAAACCTTCCGGTTGCATCATATACAACTCTTCTTCCAGAAATCCATTCAGGAATGCAGTTTTGACATCCATTTGCCAAATTTCATAATTATAAAATGCAGCAATTGCTAACATGATTCGGACAGACCTAAGCAACGCTACGGGTGAGAAAGTATCATCGTAGTCAACTCCTTGAACTTGTTGAAAACCTTTCGCAACAAGTCAAGCTTTGTAAACAGTAACATTACCGTCTGCGTCGGTCTTCTTCTTAAAGATCCATTTATTTTCTATGGCTTGCCGATCATCGGGCAAGTCCACCAAAGTCCATACTTTGTTCTCATACATGGATCCCATCTCAGATTTCATGGCCTCAAGCCATTTTGCGGAATCTGGGCTCATCATCGCTTCCTCATAGTTTGTAGGTTCATCGTGGTCTAGTAACATGACTTCTAGAATGGGATTCCTGTACCACTCTGGTACGGATCTTACTCTGGAAGACCTACGAGGTTCGGTAGTAACTGTTGGGGAACGTAGCAGAAATTCGAAATTTTCCTACATGTCACCAAGATCTATCTATGGAGAAACCAGCAACGAGGGGAAGGAGAGTGCATCTACATACCCTTGTAGATCGCTAAGCGGAAGCGTTCAAGAGAACGGGGTTGAAGGAGTCGTACTCGTCGTGATCCAAATCACCGGAGATCCTAGTGCCGAACGGACGGCACCTCTGCGTTCAACACACGTACATCCCGGTGACGTCTCCCATGCCTTGATCCAGCAAGGAGAGAGGGAGAGGTTGAGGAAGACTCCATCCAGCAGCAGCACAACGGCGTGGTGGTGGTGGAGGAGCGTGGCAATCCTGCAGGGCTTCGCCAAGCACCTGCGGGAGAGGAGGAGGTGTCACGGGAGGGAGGGAGGCGCCAGGGACTCATGTGCGGCTGCCCTCCCTCCCCTCCACTATATATAGGGGCAAGGGAGAGGGGGGAGGCGCAGTCTTGGCCCTTCCTCCAAGGAAGGGTGCGGCCAGGGAGGAGTCCATCCTCCCTAAGGCACCTAGGAGGTGCCTTCCCCCTTTAGGACTCTCCCTTTCCCTTATCTCTTGGCGCATGGGCCTCTTGGGGGGGGGCACCAGCCCACCTGGGGCTGGTCCCCTCCCACACTTGGCCCATGCAGCCCTCCGAGGATGGTGGCCCCACTTGGTGGACCCCCGGGACCCTCTCGGTGGTCCCGGTACATTACCGATAAAACCCGAAACTTTTCCAGTGACCAAAACAGGACTTCCCATATATAATTCTTTACCTCCGGACCATTCCGGAACTCCTCGTGACGTCCGGGATCTCATTCGGGACTCCGAACAACATTCGGTAACCACATACAAACTTCCTTTATAACCCTAGCGTCATCGAACCTTAAGTGTGTAGACCCTACGGGTTCGGGAATCATGCAGACATGACCGAGATGTTCTCCGGTCAATAACCAACAGCGGGATCTGGATACCCATGTTGGCTCCCACATGTTCCACGATGATCTCATCGGATGAACCACGATGTCAAGGATTCAATCAATCCCGTATACAATTCCCTTTGTCTAGCGGTATTGTACTTGCCCGAGATTCGATCGTCGGTATGCCGATACCTTGTTCAATCTCGTTATCGGCAAGTCTCTTTACTCGTTCCGTAACACATCATCCCGTGATCAACCCCTTGGTCACATTGTGCACATTATGATGATGTCCTACCGAGTGGGCCCAGAGATACCTCTTCGTTTACATGGAGTGACAAATCCCAGTCTCGATTCATGCCAACCCAACAGACACTTTCGAAGATACCTGTAGTGCACCTTTATAGCCACCCAGTTACATTGTGACGTTTGGTACACCCAAAGCATTCCTACGGTATCCGGGAGTTGCACAATCTCATGGTCTAAGGAAATGATACTTGATATTAGAAAAGCTTTAGCATACGAACTACATGATCTTTGTGCTAGGCTTAGGATTGGGTCTTGTCCATCACATCATTCTGCTAATGATGTGATCCCGTTATCAATGACATCCAGTGTCCATGGTCAGGAAACCTTAACCATCTATTGATCAACGAGCTAGTCAACTAGAGGCTTACTAGGGACATGGTGTTGTCTATGTATCCACACATGTATCTGAGTTTCCTTTCAATACAACTATAGCATGGATAATAAATGATTATCATGAACAAGGAAATATAATAATAATAATAACTAATTTATTATTGCCTCTAGGGCATATTTCCAACAGTCTCCCACTTGCACTAGAGTCAATAATCTAGTTCACATCGCTATGTGATTAACACTCACAGGTCACATCATCATGTGACCAACATCCAAAGAGTTTACTAGTGTCGCTAAACTAGTTCGCATCATCATGTGATTAAGAATCAATGAGTTCTGGGGTTTGATCATGTTTTGCTTGTGAGAGAG
This sequence comes from Triticum aestivum, assembly GCF_018294505.1. Lineage (NCBI taxonomy): Eukaryota > Viridiplantae > Streptophyta > Magnoliopsida > Poales > Poaceae > Triticum > Triticum aestivum. The sequence continues at coordinate 447,774,424 of NC_057795.1, read as the reverse complement.
GTTTTAGTCAACGGGTCTGCAACATTCAGATCTGTATGTACTTCGCAATTCTCTATGTCATATTGTAAACGTTGCTTCCACGCTCCACTTGGAGCTATTCCAAATGGTTGCTCCACTATACGTATTCGGTTTGCTACTCAGAGTCATTCGGATAGGTGTTAAAGCTTGCATCGACGTAACCCTTTACGCCGAACTCTTTATCACCTCCATAATCGAGAAACATGTCCTTATTTACTCCAAGGACAATTTTTGACCGTTGTCCAATGATCCCCATTTCTGGATCATTCTTGTACCCCTTGACTGACTCATGGCAAGGCATACTTCGGTGCGGTACACAGCATAGCATACTATAGACCCTACGTCTGAAGCATAGGGGACGACCTTCGTCCTTTGTCTCTCTTCTGCCGTGGTCGAGCTTTAACTCTTAACTTCATACCTTACAACTACGGCAAGAACTCCTTTGACTGATCCATCTTGAACACCTTCAAGATCATGTCAACGTATGTGCTCATTTGAAAGTACTATTAAGCATTTTTTTTATCTATCCTCATAGATCTTGATGCTCAATGTTCAAGTAGCTTAATCCAGATCTTCCATTGAAAAACACTTTTCAAATAACCCTATATGCTTTCCAGAAATTCTACATCATTTCCGATCAACAATATGTCAACAACATATACTCATCAGAAATGCTATAGTGCTCCCACTCACTTCTTTGGAAATACAAGTTTCTCATAAACTTTTGTATAAACCCAAAATCTTTGATTATCTCATCAAAGCGTACATTCCAACTCCGAGATGCTTACTCCAGTCCTTAGAAGGATTGCTGGAGTTTTTCATATTTGTTAGCGTTCTTCAGGATTGTCAAAACCTTCTGGTTGTATCACATACAACCTTTCCTCAAGAAAACGGTCGAGGAAACAATGGTTATTTGACATTCTATCTGCAAGATTTCAAAGATAATGCAATAACAGCTAATCCAATTCCAACAGACTTTTAGCATCGCTACCAGTGAGAAAGCCTCACCGTAGTCAACTCCTTGAACTTGTCGGAAAACATATTAACGACAAGTCGAGCTTTCTTAATGGTGATTCTTACCATCATTGTCTGTCTTCCTTTTAAAATCCATCTGTACCCAATGGCCTTACGACCATCAAGTATTTCTTCCAAAGTCATGGATCCTTTCTCGGATTTTATGGCCTCGAGCCATTCGTCGGAATCCGGGCCCACCATCGCTTCTCCATAGCTCGTAGGTTCATTGTTGTCTAGCAACATGACCTCTAAGACAGGATTGCGTACCACTCTAAAGTAGTACGCATCCTTGTCACCCTACGAGGCACGGTAGTGACTTGATCCGAAACTTCATGATCACTATCATAAGCTTCTACTTCAATTGGTGTAGGCACCACGGGAACAACTTCCTGCGCCCTGCTACACACTAGTTGAAGTGACGGTTCAATAACCTCATCAAGTCTCCACCATCCTCCCACTCAATTCTTTCGAGAGAAACTTTTCCTCGAGAAAGGACCCATTTCTAGAAACAATTACTTTTGCTTCCGGATCTGAGATAGGAGGTATACCCAACCATTTTGGATATCCTATGAAGATGTATTTATCCATTTTGGGTTCGAGCTTATCACGATGAAACGTTTCCACATAAGCGTCGCATGCCCAAACTTTTAAGAAACGACTACTTAGGTTTCTCCAAACCATAGTTCAAACGGTGTCGTCTCAACGGAATTACGTGGTGCCCTATTAAAGTGAGTGTGGTTGTCTCTAATGCCTAACCCATGAATGATAGTGGTAATTCGATAAGAGACATCATGGTATGCACCACATCCAATAGGGTGCAACTATGATGTTCGGACACACCATCACACTATGGTGTTCCAGGCGGTATTAATTGTGAAACAATTTCCACAATGTCTTAATTGCGTGTCAAAGCTCGTAACTCGGATACTCATCTCTATGATCATATCATAGACATTTTATCCTCTTGTCACGATGATCTTTAACTTCACTCTGAAATTATTTGAACCATTCAATAATTCAGACTTGTGTTTCATCAAGTAAATATACTCAACATCTACTCGAATCATCTGTGAAGTAAGAACATAACGATATTCACTGCATTCCTCAGCACTCATTGGACTGCACACATCAAAATGTGTTACTTCCAACAAGTTGCTATCTTGTTCCATCTTACTGAAAACGAGGCTTTTTAGTCATCTTGCCTATGTGGTATGATTTGCATATCTCAAGTGATTCAAATCAAGTGAGTCCAAACGATCCATCTGCATGGAGTTTCTTCATGCGTATACACCAATAGACATGGTTTGCATGTCTCAAACTTTTCAAAAACGAGTGAGTCCAAAGATCCATCAACATGGAGCTTCATCATGCGTCTTACACCAATATGACTTACATGGCAGTGCCACAAGTAAGTGGTACTATCATTACTATCTTATATCCTTTTTGGCATGAAAATGTGCATTACTACGATCGAGATTCAATAAACCATTCCTTTAGGTGCAAGACCATTGAAGGTTTTATTCAAATAAATAGACTAACCATTATTCTCCTTAAATGAATAACCGTATTGCAATAGACATAATCCAATCATGTCTATGCTCAACGCAAACACTAAATAACAATTATTTAGGTTTAACACCAATCTCGATGGTAAAGGGTGTGTGCAATGCTTGATCACATCAACCTTGGAAACACTTCAAACACATATCTTCAGCTCACCTTTAGCTAGTCTCCGTTTATTCTGTAGCTTTTATTTTGAGTTACTAACACTTAGCAACCGAACCGGTATCTAATACCTGGTGCTACTAGGAGTACTAGTAAAGTACACATTAACATAATGTATATCCAATATACTTCTATCAACCTTTGCCATCCTTCTTATCTACCAAGTATCTAGGGTGGTTCTGCTCCAGTGTCTGTTCCCTCATTACAGAAGCACTTAGTCTCGGGTTTGGGTTCAACCTTGGGTTTTCACTAGACCAGCAACTGTTTTGCCGTTTCATGCAGTATCCCTTCTTGCCCTTGCCCTTCTTGAAACTAGTGGTTTCACCAACCATCAACAATTGATGCTCCTTCTTGATTTCTACTTTCGCGATGTCAAACATCACGAATACTTCAAGGATCATCATATCTATCCCTGATATGGTATAGTTCATCACGAAGCTCTAGCAGCTTGGTGGCAATGACTTTGGAGAAACATCACTATCTAATCTGGAAGATAAACTCCCACTCGATTCAAGTGATTGCTGTACTTAGACAATCTGAGCACGAGCTCAACGATTGAGCTTTTCTCCCTTAGTTTGCAGGCTAAGAAAATCATCGGAGGTCTTGTACCTCTAACGTGGGCACGAGCCTGAAATTTCAATTTCAGCCCTCGAAACATCTCATATGTTCCGCGACGTTTCAAAATCGTCTTTGGTGCCTCAACTCTAAACCGTTTAACTGAACTATCACGTAGTTATCAAAACGTGTATGTCTGATGTTCGCAACATCTATGGACGATGTTTGGGGTTCAGCACACTGAGCGATGCAATAAGGACATAAGCTTTCTACTGTCCGCATAATTGCTACTGTCAACTTTCAACTATATTTTCTCTAGGAACATATCTAAAACAGTAGAACTAAAGCGCGAGCTATGACATAATTTGCAAAGGATCTTTTGACTATGTTCAGGATAATTAAGTTCATCTTATGAACTCCCACTCAGATAGACATCCCTCTAGTCATCTAAGTGATTACATGATCCGAGTCAACTAGGCCGTGTCCGATCATCACATGAGACGGACTAGTCATCATCGGTGAACATCTTCATGTTGATCGTATCTACTATACGACTCATGCTCGACCTTTCGGTCTCTTGTGTTCCGAGGCCATGTCTGTACATGCTAGGCTCGTCAAGTTAACCTAAGTGTTCTGCGTGTGTAAATCTGGCGTACACCCATTGTATGTGAACGTAAGAATCTATCACACCCGATCATCACATGGTGCTTCGAAACGACAATCTTTCGCAACGGTGCACAGTTAGGGGGAAGACCTTCTTGAAATTTTAATGAGGGATCATCTTATTTACTACCGTTGTTCTAAGAAAATAAGATGCATAAACATGATAAACATCACATGCAATCAAATAGTGACATGATATGGCCAATATCATTTTGCTCCTTTTGGTCTCCATCTTCGGGGCTCCATGATCATCATCGTCACCGGCATGACACCATGATCTCCATCATCATGATCTCCATCATCGTGTCTTCATGAAGTTGTCTCGCCAACTATTACTTCTACTACTATGGCTACCAGTTAGCAATAAAGTAAAGTAATTACATGGCATTGTATAATGACACGCAGGTCATACAATAAATAAAGACAACTCCTATGGCTCCTGCCGGTTGTCATACTCATCGACATGCAAGTCGTGATTCCTATTACAAGAACATGATCAATCTCATACATCACATATATTCATCACATTCTTCTTGGCCACATCACATCACATAGCATACCTTGCAAAAACAAGTTAGACGTCCTCTAATTGTTGTTTGCATGTTTTACGTGGCTGCTATGGGTTTCTAGCAAGAATGTTTCTTACCTACGCAAAACCACAACGTGATATGCCAATTGCTATTTACCCTTCATAAGGACCTTTTTCATCGAATCCGTTCCGACTAAAGTGGGAGAGACTGGCACCCGCTAGCCACCTTATGCACCAAGTGCATGTCAGTCGGTGGAACTTGTCTCACATAAGAGTACGTGTAAGGTCGGTCCGGGCCGCTTCATCCCACAATACCGTCGAAAAAAGATTGGACTAGTAACGGTAAGCATGTTGAACAAAATCAACGCCCTCAACTACTTTGTGTTCTAATCGTGCAAAGAATCTACGCAATAGACCTAGCTCTGATACCACTGTTGGGGAACGTAGCAGAAATTCAAAATTTTCCTACGTGTCACCAAGATCTATCTATGGAGAAACCAGCAACGAGGGGAAGGAGAGTGCATCTACATAACCTTGTAGATCGCTAAGCGGAAGCATTCAAGAGAACGGGGTTGAAGGAGTCGTACTCGTTGTGATCCAAATCACCGGAGATCCTAGTGCCGAACGGACGGCACCTCCGCGTTCAACACACGTACAGCCCGGTGACGTCTCCCATGCCTTGATCTAGCAAGAAGAGAGGGAGAGGTTGAGGAAGACTCCATCCAGCAGCAGCACAACGGCGTGGTGGTGGTGGAGGAGCGTGGCAATCCTGCAGGACTTCGCCAAGCACCTGCGGGAGAGGACGAGGTGTCACAGGAGGGAGGGAGGCGCCAGGGACTCAGGTGCGGCTGCCCTCCCTTCCCTCCACTATATATAGGGGCAAGGGAGAGGGGGGAGGCGTAGTCTTGGCCCTTCCTCCAAGGAAGGGTGCGGCCAGGGAGGAGTCCATCCTCCCTAAGGCACCTAGGAGGTGCCTTCCCCCTTTAGGACTCTCCCTTTCCCTTATCTCTTGGCGCATGGGCCTCTTGGGGGGGCGCACCAGCCCACCTGGGCCTGGTCCCCTCCCCACACTTGGCCCATCCAGCCCTCCGAGGATGGTGGCCCCACTTGGTGGACCCCCGGGACCCTCCCGGTGGTCCCGGTACATTACCGATAAAACCCGAAACTTTTCCGGTGACCAAAACAGGACTTCCCATATATAATTCTTTACCTTCGGACCATTCCGGAACTCCTCGTGACGTCCGGGATCTCATCTGGGACTCCAAACAACATTCGGTAACCACATACAAACTTCCTTTATAACCCTAGCATCATCGAACCTTAAGTGTGTAGACCCTACGGGTTCGGGAATCATGCAGACATGACCGAGACATTCTCCGGTCAATAACCAACAGCGGGATCTGGATACCCATGTTGGCTCCCACATGTTCCACGATGATCTCATCGGATGAACCACGATGTCAAGGATTCAATCAATCCCGTATACAATTCCCTTTGTCTAGCGGTATTGTACTTGCCCGAGATTCGATCGTCGGTATGCCGATACCTTGTTCAATCTCGTTATCGGCAAGTCTCTTTACTCGTTCCATAACACATCATCCCGTGATCAACCCCTTGGTCACATTGTGCACATTATGATGATGTCCTACTGAGTGGGCCCAGAGATACCTCTCCGTTTACACAGAGTGACAAATCCCAATCTCTATTCGTGCCAACCCAACAGACACTTTCGGAGAAACCTGTAGTGCACCTTTATAGCCACCCAGTTACTTGTGACGTTTGGTACACCCAAAGCATTCCTACGGTATCCGGGAGTTGCACAATCTCATGGTCTAAGGAAATGATACTTGACATTAGAAAAGCTTTAGCATACGAATTACACGATCTTTGTGCTAGGCTTAGGATTGGGTCTTGTCCATCACATCATTCTGCTAATGATGTGATCCCGTTATCAATGACATCCAATGTCCATGGTCAGGAAACCGTAACCATCTATTGATCAACGAGCTAGTCAACTAGAGGCTTACTAGGGACATGGTGTTGTCTATGTATCCACACATGTATCTGAGTTTCCTTTCAATACAATTATAGCATGGATAATAAATGATTATCATGAACAAGGAAATATAATAATAATAATAATAACTAATTTATTATTGCCTCTAGGGCATATTTCCAACAGTAACTTTATTTGAAGCTTCATGATCATCATCATTAGCTTCCTCACTAATTGGTGTAGGAATCACTGGAACTGACTTTTGTGATGAACTACTTTCCAATAAGGGAGAAGGTACAGTTACCTCATCAACTTCTACTTTCCTCCCACTCACTTCTTTTGAGAGAAACTCCTTCTCTAGAAAGGATCCATTCTTAGCAACAAAGATTTTACCTTCGGATTTGTGATAGAAGGTGTACCCAACAGTTTCGTTTGGGTATCCTTTGAAGATGCACTTCTCTGATTTGGGTTCGATCTTATCAGGTTGAAGCTTTTTCACATAAGCATCGCAACCCCAAACTTTAAAAACGACAACTTTGGTTTCTTGCCAAACCACAGTTCATAAGGCGTCGTCTCAATGCATTTTGACGGTGCCCTATTTAAAGTGAATGCAGCCGTCTCTAGAGCATAACCCCAAAACGATAGCGGTAAATCAGTAAGAGACATCATAGATCGCACCATATCTAATAAAGTGCGGTTACGACGTCCGGACACACCATTTCGCTGTGGTGTTCCAGGTGGCGTTAATTGTGAAACTATCCCATGTTGTTTCAAATGAAGACCAAACTTGTAACTCAAATATTCTCATCCATGATCAGATCATAGACACTTTATTTTCTTGTTACGATAATTTTCCAATTCACTATGAAATTCTTTGAACTTTTCAAATGTTTCAGACTTATGCTTCATTAAGTAGATATAACCATATCTGCTCAAATCATCTGTGAAGGTAAGAAAATAACGATACCCACCACAAGCATCAACACTCATTGGACCGCATACATTGGTATGTATTATTTCCAACAAGTTAGTAGCTCGTTCCATTGTTCCGGAGAATGGAGTTTTAGTCATCTTGCCCATAAGGCACGGTTCGCAAACACCAAGTGATTCATAATCAAGTGATTCCAAAAGTCCATCAGTATGGAGTTTCTTCATGCGCTTTACACCTATATGACCCAAACGGCAGTGCCACAAATAAGTTGCACTATCATTATTAAACTTCAATCTTTTGGTTTCAACACTATGAATATGTGTATCACTACTATCGAGATTCAATAAAAATAGACCACTCAGCAGGGGTGCATGACCGTAAAAGATATTACTCATATAAATAGAACAACCATAATTCTCTGATTGAAATGAATAACCATCTCGCATGAAATAAGATCCAGATATAATGTTCATGCTCAACGCTGGCACAAAATAACAATTATTCAGGTCTAAAACTAATCCCGATGGTAGATGTAGAGGTAGTGTGCCGACCGCGATCACATCGATTTTGGAACCATTTCCCATGCGCATCGTCACCTCGTCCTTAGCCAATCTTCACTTAATCTGTATCCCCTGTTTCAAGTTGCAAATATGAGCAACAGAACCAGTATCAAATACCCAGGCGCTACTACAAGCATTAGTTAAGTACACATCAATAACATGTATATCAAATATACCTTTCACTTTGCCATCCTTCTTATCCGCTAAATACTTGGGGCAGTTCCGCTTCCAGTGACCAGTCCCTTTCCAGTAGAAGCACTCAATTTCAGGCTTAGGTCCAGACTTGGGTTTCTTCTCTTGAGCAGCAACCTTTTTGTCGTTCTTCTTGAAGTTCCCTTTCTCCCCTTTGCCCTTTTTCTTGAAACTAGTGGTCTTATTGACCATCAACACTTGATGCTCCTTTTTGATTTCTACCTCCGCGGCCTTTAGCATCGCGAAGAGCTCGGGAATAGTCTTGTTCATCCCTTGCATATTATAGTTCATCACGAAGCTTTTGTAGCTTGGTGGTAGTGATTGAAGAACTCTGTCAATGACGCTATCATCAGGAAGATTAACTCCCAGTTGAGCCAAGTGGTTGTGGTACCCACACATTTTGAGTATGTGTTCACTGACAGAACTATTCTCCTCCATTTTACAATTGTAGAAGTTATTGGAGACTTCATATCTCTCAATCCGGGCATTTGATTGAAATACTAACTTCAACTCCTGGAACATCTCATATGCTCCATGACGTTCAAAACGTCGTTGAAGTCCCGGTTCTAAGCCGTAAAGCATGGCACACTGAACTATCGAGTAGTCATCAACACGCGTCTGCCAGGCATTCACAATGTCTACAGTTGCGGGCGCGGGTGGTACACCTAAAGGTCCTTCAATGATGTAATTCTTCTGTGCAGCAATGAGGATAATCCTCAAGTTATGAACCCAATCCGTGTAGTTGCTGCCATCATCTTTCAACTTAGCTTTCTCTAGGAACGCATTAAAATTCAAAGGAACGGTGGCACGGGCCATTGATCTACAGCAACATAGACATGCAAAATACTATAAGGTACTAAGTTCATGATAAATTAAAGTTCAATTAATCATATTACTTAAGAACTCCCACTTAGATAGACATCCCTCTAATCATCTAAGTGATCACGTGATCCAAATCAACTAAACCATGTCCGATCATCACGTGAGATGGAGTAGTTTTCAATGGTGAACATCACTATGTTGATCATATCTACTATATGATTCACGCTCGACCTTTCAGTTTCAGTCTTCCGAGGCCATATCTGCATATGCTAGGCTCATCAAGTTTAACCCAAGTATTCTGCGTGTGCAAAACTGGCCTTCACCCGTTGTATTTGAATGTAGAGCTTATCACACCCGATCATCACGTGGTGTCTCGGCACGACGAACTGTAGCAACAGTGCATACTCAGGGAGAACACTTGTACCTTGAAATTTAGTAAGGGATCATGTTATAATGCTACCGACGTTCTAAGAAAAATAAGATGCATAAAGGATAAACATCACATGCAATCAAAATATGCGACATGATATGGCCATCATCATCTTGTGCTCATGATCTCCATCACCAAAGCATTGTCATGATCTCCAATGTCACCGGCGTGACACCTTGATCTCCATCATAGCATCATTTTCATTTCGCCACCTATTGTTACTATGACTATCGCTATCGCTTAGTGATAAAGTAAAACAATTACATGGCGACAACCATATGGCTCCTGCCAGTTGCCGATAACTTTGTTACAAAATATGATCATCTCATGAAACAATTTATATCACATCATGCTTGACCATATCACATCACAGCAAGCCCTGCAAAAACAAGTTAGACGTCCTCTACTTTGTTGTTGCAAGTTTTATGTGGCTCCTATGGGCTTCTAGCAAGAACCGTTCTTACCTACGCATCAAAACCACAACGATTTTTCGTCAAGTGTGTTGTTTCAACCTTCAACAAGGACCGGGCATAGCCACACTCAATTCAACTAAAGTTGCAGAAAAAGACACTCACCAGCCACCTATGTGCAAAGCATGTCGGTAGAACCAGTCTCGCGTAAGCGTACGCGTAATGTCGGTCTGAGCCGCTTCATCCAACAATACCGCCGAATCAAAGTATGACTATTATCGTCCACAACTCTTTGTGTTCTACTCGAGCATATAACATCTATGCATAGACCTGGCTCAGATGCCACTGTTGGGGAACGCGGTAATTTCAAAAAAATTCCTACGATCATGCAAGATCTATGTATGTGATGCATAGCAATGAGAGGGGAGAGTCTGTCCACGTACCCTCGTAGACCGAAAGCGGAAGTGTTTAGTTAACACCGTTGATGTAATCGAACATCTTCGCGATCCAACCGATCCAAGCACCGAACGTACGGCACCTGCGCGTTCAGCACATGTTCAGCTCGAAGACGTCCCTCGTACTCTTCATCCAGTTGAGGCCGAGGGAGAGTTTCCTCAGCACGACAGCGTGGTTACGGTGATGATGAAGTTACCGGCGCAGGGCTTCGCCTAAGCACTATGACGATATGACCGAGGTGTGTAACTGTGTAGGGGGGCACCGCACACGGCTAAAACAATTGTCAACTTGTGTGTTCTAGGGTGCCCCCTGCCCCCATATATAAAGGATCAAGGGGGAGGCCGGCTAGCCCCTGTAGGGCACGCCCCAAGTAGTATTCCTACTAGGAATCCTATTCCTACTAGGTTTACAACTTGGGGAAGGGAGGGGGAAGGAAGGAGAGGGAGAGAGGGAAGGCAAGGCCCCCCCTTCCTTGTTCTATTCGGAATCATGGGAAGGGGCGCGCAGCCTGCCCTGGCCGGCCCCTCTCTCTCTCCACTAGGGCCCATCGAGGCCCATTAGTTCCCCTGGGGGGTTCCGGTAACCCTCCGGCACTCCGGTTTTATCCGAAACTTCTCCGAAACACTTCCGGTCTCCGAATATAGTTGTCCAATATATCAATCTTTATGTCTCGACTATTTAGAGACTCCTTGTCATGTCGGTGATCACATCCGGGACTCCGAACAATCTTTGGTACAACATATCACATAAACTCATAATACAATTATCATCGAACGTTAAGCGTGCGGACCCTACGGGTTTGAGAACTATGTAGACATGAACGAGACACGTCTCCGATCAATAACCAATAGCGGAACCTGGATGCTCATATTGGTTCCTACACATTCTACAAAGATCTTTATCGGTCAAATCGCATAACAACATAAGGTGTTCCCTTTGTCATCGGTATGTTACTTGCCCGAGATTTGATCGTCGGTATCTCAATACCTAGTTCAATCCCGTTACCGGCAAGTCTCTTTACTCGTTCCGTAATACTTCATCTCGCAACTAATTCATTAGTCACAATGCATGAGTATTACCGAGAGGGCCCAGAGATACCTCTCCCAAACACGGAGTGACAAATCCTAATCTCGATCTATGCCAACCCAACAAACACCTTCGGAGACACCTGTAGAGCACCTTTATAATCACCCATTTACGTTGTGACGTTTGGTAGCACACAATGTGTTCCTCCGGTATTCGGGAGTTGCATAATCTCATAGTCTGAGGAACTTGTATAAGTCATGAAGAAAGCAGTAACAATGAAACTAACACGATCATAATGCTAAGCTAACAGATGGGTCATGTCCATCACATCATTCTCCTAATGATGTGATCTCATTCATCAAATGACAACACATGTCTATGGTTAGGTAACATAACCATCTTTGATTAACGAGCTAGTCAAGAAGAGGCATACTAGGGACTATAGGTTTTGTCTATGTATCCACACATGTACTAAGTTTCTGGTTAATACAATTCTAGCATGAATAATAAACATTTATCATCAATTAAAGAAATAAATAATAATTGTATTATTGCCTCTAGGGCATATTTCCTTTAGTCTCGCACTTGCACTATAGTCAATAATATAGATTACATAGTAATGATTCTAACACCCATGGAGCTTTGGTGTTGATCATGTTTTGCTCGTGAGAGAGGCTTAGTCAATGGGTCTGCAACATCCAGATCTGTGTGTATCTTGCAAATCTCTATGTCCCCTTCCGACACTTGATGACAAATGGAATTGAAGCATCTCTTGATGTGCTTGGTTCTCTTGTGAAATCTGGATTCCTTTGCCAAGGCAATTGCACCAGTATTGTCACAAAAGATTTTCATTGGACCCAATGCACTAGGTATGACACCTAGATCGGATATGAACTCCTTCATCCACACTCCTTCATTCGCTGCTTCTGAAGCAGCAATGTACTCCGCTTCACACGTAGATCCTGCCACGACGCTCTGCTTGGAACTGCACCAACTGACAGCTCCTCCATTCAATAAAAATACATATCCAGTTTGCGAATTAGAGTCATCTGGATCAGTGTCAAAGCTTGCATCGATGTAACCGTTTACGACGAGCTATTTTTCACCTCCATAAACAAGAAACATATCCTTAGTCCTTTCAGGTATTTCAGGATGTTCTTGACCGCTGTCCTGTGCTCCACTCCGGGATTACTTGGGTACCTCCTGCTATGCTTATAGCAAGACATACATCAGGTCTGGTACATAGCATTGCATACATGATAGAACCTATGGCTGAAGCATAGGGAATGACTTACATTTTCTCTCTATCTTCTGCGGTGGTCGGGCTTTGAGTCTGACTCAACTTCACACCTTGTAACACAGGCAAGAACCCTTCTTTGACTGATCCATTTTGAACTTCTTCAAAACTTTATCAAGGTATGTGCATTGTGAAAGTCCAATTAAGTGTCTTGATCTATCTCTATATATCTTGATGCCCAATATGTAAGCAGCTTCTCCAAGGTCTTTCATAGAAAAACTCATATTCAGGTATCCCTTTATGCTATCCAGAAATTCTATATCATTTCCAATCAACAATATGTCATCTACATATAAGATCAGAAATGCTACAAAGCTCCCACTCACTTTCCTGTAAATAGAGGCTTCTCCAAAAATCAGTATAAAACCATATGCTTTGATCACACTATCAAAGCGTTTATTCCAACTTCGAGAGGCTTGCACCAATCCATAAATGGATCGCTGGAGCTTGCACACTTTGCTAGCACCCTTTGGATCGACAAAACCTTCCGGTTGCATCATATACAACTCTTCTTCCAGAAATCCATTCAGGAATGCAGTTTTGACATCCATTTGCCAAATTTCATAATTATAAAATGTAGCAATTGCTAACATGATTCGGACAGACCTAAGCAACGCTACGGGTGAGAAAGTCTCATCGTAGTCAACTCCTTGAACTTGTTGAAAACCTTTCGCAACAAGTCGAGCTTTGTAAACAGTAACATTACCGTCTGCGTCGGTCTTCTTCTTAAAGATCCATTTATTTTCTATGGCTTGCCGATCATCGGGCAAGTCCACCAAAGTCCATACTTTGTTCTCATACATGGATCCCATCTCAGATTTCATGGCCTCAAGCCATTTCGCGGAATCTGGGCTCATCATCGCTTCCTCATAGTTCATAGGTTCATCATGGTCTATTAACATGACTTCCAGAATAGGATTCCTGTACCACTCTGGTGTGAATCTTGTCGGATTTCGGGTTCCGGCAGACCCTCTAGATTCGAACACTAGGGTGCGCGCGGAGATTTCGCCCTCTGCCTACCTGCACCTCACCGCCTCGCTATGATCTAAGCAATCAAAGGAACAACACAAGAGACACCGAGTTTATACTGGTTCAGGCCACCATTGTGGTGTAATACCCTACTCCAGTGTGTGGTGTGGTGGATTGCCTCTTGGGCTGATGATGAGCAATACAAGGACGAACAGCCTCGCGAGGGTCTGTTCTTGGCTGGTGCGATGAACTACTAGGGGGAGTTCAATCGCTCTCTCGATCGATCGGTCCGTTGTGATCCAATCTCCCTCCCCCCCTCTACCTTGTGGTGGCTAGTCCTATTTATAGGCAAAGGCCCTGGGCCTCTTCCCAAATATTGAGCGGGAAGGGCACCAACAATTGGCCATTTTGAAGGGGAACATCTAGTACACTTATCCTGACTAAAGTTGGTCCTCGCCTGCCAAAGGCTCCAGTGGTGACGCCGGCTTGGGCTCCACAATGACCTCCATCCTGCTGCTCTGCTGGTCTTGGTCTTGTTGCACCGAAATGGATGCCTTTGCTTGATGCTCTCGCCTGCGCTTGCTCCCTTTGCACCAAAGAGGAAAGAAGGACACTGCGCGGGCTGGCGCCCGCCTGGCGCCCTTGGTCGTCATGGCTTGCGTCATGGGCACCTCGTGAGGTACCCCGCCTTGATCTCTCCGCCTCCTCACGAGCCAGCCTGACGAGGCTGTGCCTGAGGAAGCCTCCTGTCGTCCGCCCCGCGAGGCTTGGCCCCTCGTGAGGGTCTTGAGCTCGTGCTGATGGAGATGGTCCATGCTGGGCCGCCCCTTGAGCCACGCCGCAGGCCGCAGGCAGGCAAGTCTGGGGACCCCCCTTCCCAGAACGCCGATAGTAGCCCCCGGGCCCAAGGCGCGCCCGGACTTGGCTGATCAGAGAGGCGAAGGGGCAAGTGCGAAGCGTCGCGGGCCCTAACAGCCTGCGGCCTCGGGCGCGCGTGGCGGTTGATTGGACGTGGGCGGCTCCGCTCCCCCACGACGCCTCGGCAACTGCACGAACTGACAAGTCCCTGCATGCAAAAACTGGTCATGATTACCTGCGATCGTGGAAGCCGACGGTTGGCCTCCCCTAGCTATAAGTACGGAATAGCGCGAGCCATTCCAGTTCATCTTCCTCTGCTACTTCTCCTCTTCTTCATCTTCGCCACTGCTCCGCCTTGCCGCAATGGCTCCGATACGCTGGTTCTCCGCATAAGAGAAGGGAAAGGCCCCCCGAGAGGGCCCCGACCCGCTTCCGCCAAAGAAGCGATTGGTCCTCTGCCGCCGAGATGAGGGCGTGCGGCAGGAGGTGTCGAGGCCTTGGTGCGAGCGGCCGCCACCAGGGTTTCCGCTGCCCTTGTACGCCCACCTTGAGGGCCCTGCAGGAGCTGATGTCGTGCGCCATGGACAATGCCGCCGTCGGCGCCGGTGGGTCACAGCAGTGCGCGTTGTCCCTCCTAGAGTTCACACTGAGGGCTCCTCCTGAGAGTTTGTGCTCCACGCTGCCATGCCTCCTCGATCTTGGATTCGCCTTCCTCCTTCCTTCGCCTTTGAGATTCCGCCGAGGGGGCCTTTCAGGCTCTGGCTGCAGCACGCTGATTGCCAGACTCCTGCGACCGATGCGGATGTCGAGGTCGTCGCTCCAGGTAAGGTCTTCATGACCCGGGGCTGGGGCGAGATCGCCCGGGTTTGTAGGACGAGGGGCGCCCTCGTGATCCACCTGGAGTTCGACGGTGCTTCCATGATGCTCTTCAAGGTCTTCGATGAAGATGGGGGTCGGCTGGAGTGCTGTCCCAGAGGCAGCGGCAGAAGCCCCGGAGCGGCAAGGACCAGGCCTGCTGTTGCACGTTCTTCCAGCAGCTCCTCAAGCGGTGAGGGCGCCAGAGGATCCAGCGACTCCGCCGATCTCTTTGCGACTCCGGAGACGAGCGACGACAGCTACGAGCCCCCGAGCCTGCGTTGCTCTTGGAGCAGGACGGGCTCGTTAGGCCGCCGCCGTCTCTGATCTGGATGAGGTTGGCACCGGTGCCTGGCGGCCCACTGTTGATGATGGCGTCTGCCGTGACGGTTCCTGTAGTTAGGACTCCTTAGGATACGCGTCTTTTGTCCCTGCGAGGAGCCAAGAATACACCCAGTGGGGGCTTGTAAGGTGTATGTAGCTCCGTTTGTCAATATGATCCTTACCGTGAAGCAGTGTGAGATTCTTATTCCGTCTTGGCTTAGTTTCTTCCTTTCAGACCTCACAAGGGCTTGGCGCTCTGCGCCAACAGGTCCCGGTCCCAAGGCGGCTTCAGCCGTCGCTGGTATGCCAGGTCGCGATGTCGTGGTCAAGGCCAGGAGGTGAGCGGCCTGAGGTCCAGTAAGAGGCCCTGAGTCGCGATGCTCAGGAGGTCCCCTTTAGCGCTCAAGTAGCTATCGTTCGGTGAGAAAGGAATGTGCCGTTGCTAACACGGGATTGCATTGGATGGGTGACAGTGCTGCGATAGCTAGTGTTTCCGGAGAGTGACTTATCTCAAGAGTCAGGAAACGCTTCCTGGTGCGGCGCTAAGTCCGTGCCTTGGCCGGCGAGGGGTTGCCTGGCGAGGTCTCTGCGTGCCTCTTTCCTCTCGCCTCTGCTCCCCTTTCTGCTCTACGTCCTCAGGTCCCGGCCCTCGAGCGGGTCTCAGCCGTCGCTGGTTTTCCAGGGCGCGATGTCGTGGACAAAGCCAGAGGGTGAGGGCTAGAGAGCCGGTAGGAGCCCTGAGTCGTGATGCTCAGGTACCCCCCCCCCTTTAACGTGCAAGCGGTTCGCGCGGACGAGAGTGAAGAGGACGTTGTGAGGGCCTCGCCTGGCGCTTCTCCTTGGGGGGATCCTGCAAACCCACCACAAAAAGAGGAAAAGTCTGCTATGACAAGCGGCGGTCAGCCGTTAGTTGCTTTGGAGAGGCGACGAGGCACTAAAGGCCTGACGAGGTGTATTGGGGCACCCGTGAGCCAGCGCGGGACTCACGGGGCCCTACCCCAAGGCGGGTTGCGCCTGGCATTGGGCCTTAACTTGTGATGTGTTCCTGCAAATTTGGCCAGATGCCGATGCTCTATGTCCTCGGGTCCCGACCCTCGAGCTAGTCTTAGCCGTCGCTGGTTTGCCGGGGCGCGATGCCGTGGACAAAGCCACAGGGTGAGGGCTGGAGAGCCGGTAGGAGCCCTGAGTCGCGATGCTCAGGTACCCCCCCCCCCTTTAACACGCAAGCTGCCGACATCAAGGAAGAAGAGGTGCCACGGACAGGCACCAAATAACAAGCATGATGGGTCGAATGCATGGCCCGAAAATAAACGCAAGAGGGGTACACGCCGCTGGGTCTGACCCGAGCGACTTGGGGATGATCCAGCCCGAGGGGCGCCCCCAACAAAGTAAGCTAAAAACACGAGCAAAAGGGATACAAGCTGTAGGGACAGACCCACGCGGCCTAGGAATGATGCAGCCCTGAGGGCGCTCCCAGTTAGAAATGAAACTTTAAAGATGTCACCTAATACTGTTGACGACGAAGGGGTGTTGAAGTAGTAGACGTAGCGGGCTGCGGGAGCCGATCTTCACGAGCCCCCAGGCCCAGGAGCCTCAGGAGGCTCCGGAGGCGCTGGTGGCTCCTCGCGAACCATCTCCATCTCCGCTAGGACTGCAGAACGCCTGGCCTCCTGAGCCTCCAGGATGCTCCTCATGAGGCGCTGGCGCACCGCAGCCGCGTTCGGCAAGCCGTAGGGCATGCGAACGTAGCTGTGGGGTGGGCCTCCGCAGCGCCCCGCACGTGAGGGCCAGAAGCGCTCCTGAGAGGCGACTCGGTTGAGCCCTGGGATGTTGATGCAGACGCGCAGCCCGCCATCCTCACCTGGATGGGGAGCTGCGGTGGGTAAGCGGCGGCTGCCACTCATGACTCTTGACTCCTGCAACTCCTGTGTGATCTGACTGACGAACTCCTAAGGGTTTGGCCTTCCTTGCTTTGCTCCTTCGTGAGGGAAACGTGTTCTGAAACACGCCTCCAAGTGGTGCCCAAGCGCCTCCCTCGTGACCTTAGCAAGGTTGGTGGCCCTCGAGGTGGGAGCCCCCGAGCCCTGCTTGAGGAGGGCGCCGAGCGTGCCTCCCTATGCGACAGAAGGAGGTACCCCCTGAGAAGGCGCAGACCCTGAGGGGCCTACCTCCTGAGGGGTCGGGCCTAGCGATGTCTTCTTCTTCTTGGGGGCGGTCTCAGGGAGCCTCCCGCTCCCGCGATCTAGGTCTTCAAGTGATGCGGCCTGAAAAGCTCGTTCTAGGGAGCACACCGCGTCTCTTTCTTCACAAGGCACCGTGATGACTCCACCGCTTCCTGGCATCTTGAGGACGTTGTAGCCGTGAAGAGTCACGGCCATGAACTTGGCGAGAGCTGGGTAGCCGAGGATGGCATTGTACGACAGGCGAATGTGGGCGACGTCGAAGTCGATGAGCTCGGTGCGGTAGTTGATGCGTGCCCCGAAGGTGACAGGGAGGCGGACCTGCCCAATTGGAACTATGGAGCCGTCGGTGACTCCGGAGAAAGGCTTGGTTGGCTGAAGCTGATTGTAGGGCACTTGGAGATTGTTGAACATCTCTACGGACAGGACGTTGAGCCCTGCCCCGCCATCGATGAGGGTCCTGGTGACTTGCACGTTGCTGATGACTGGGGAGCAAAGCATTGGGAGGACTCCGGCTGTGGCCGCGCACTTGAGCTGATCCACTGAGCTGAACATGATGGCACACGCCGACCACCTGAGGGGGCGCGTGGCTTCAAGCTTAGGGAGGACCGCATTCACTTCGCGGTCGAACTGCTTGAAGATGCGTTGAGAGGCTGGGGCTTGAGCTCCGCCAAGGATGCAGGCGATCGCGCGCGGCTCCTGGAATCCCCCAGCCCCCTCGTCCTGATGATGGTCCTCATTTCTCCTTGGCTGCGGCAGCGGTGGAGGGAGGCCTACATTTCCTTGTGGGCGATCCTCGCGAGGCCGATCCCTCCAATCTCCCTCGCGAGGCTGATCTTGCCAGCGATCCTCGCGAGGTCGGTCGCGCCACCCTTGGCGAGGGCCGCGGTCTTCCCAGCGTCCTGCGCTCCTTCCTCCTCCTCGGCCATAGCCGCGTTGTGGTCGGAGCGTCGGCCGACCCTTCCTTCTCGCATGGTTCGGAGCTCTTGGCATTCATTGGTGTTGTGGGTGTGGAGGTCGTGGTACACACAGTACCGGCTGCCCTTGAAAGACTCGGGCTGATCTCTGCCCCGCTTGGTGTCTAGTTCTGCCGTGAGCACGGCAGCCCCCTTGCGCTTCACGTTCTTGGCCTTGGATTTCTTCTCTTCTGGGTCGGCGGCTGGCAGCTCGAGGAGGGAAAGGCGCCCTTCCTCAGCCCTGGCGCACTTGGTTGCCAAGTTGAACAGCTCCAAGGAAGTGCATAGATCTTCATGCATTGCCAGCTCCTCCTTCATCTTGACGTTGCGCACACCGTCGGAGAAGGCTGAGATGATGGCCTCCTCGGTCACCTTGGGAATCTTGAGACGTGCGTTGTTGAAGCGCTAGATGTACTTCTGCAGGGTCTCCCCCGGTTGTTGCTTGATGCGGCGCATGAAGCTCACGACAGGTGGCCGGTCGCGAGTACCTTGGAAGTTGGCGATGAAACGGGTGCGCATCTCATCCTAGGAGGAGATCGTGCCCGGTGCCAGGTTCAGGAGCCAGGTGCGGGCCCCGTCCTTGAGTGCCATGGGAAACCAGTTCGCCATGACCTTCTCGTCCCCGTTGGCGGCTTCGATGCCTAGCTCGTAGAGCTAAAGGAACTCCGCAGGGTCGGCCGTACCGTCGTAGCGAGGAGGCAGGTCTGGCTTGAACTTGCAGGGCCATGCGACGCTGCGCAGCCCGGTGGTGAAGGCACGACATCCTGCCGTGGCCACGGAAGGCCTCTGGTGACGAGGAGCTTGGTCTTGCGGGCCCCCATGCGCTGCATCTGGGAGCAGCGTGGGGTCTTGGCGCGCTGGGACAGGAGCGTGGTCGTGATGGACTGGAGCAGGGAGCACTCGGGCAGCTTCTTAGGGGCGAGGAACCTCTTGGCAGCTCCGCTCTTGCTGCACTGGCACCGGACGGGGTGGGTTCCATCCAAGGGCCACGCGCCTTGGTGCCAGGGCGCCTTCTTGAGGGGGAGGCGGCTGAGGCGCCCCCGGAGCTTCATTGCCCGCGCAGGGCGGGGCACGGTGCAGCGAGAAGGACGGCGCGGGGGAGCCCTCTGTGACACGGACGAGCTCGGCGACGCGGTCGAGCCACTCTTCATAGACGTCGTCGACTGGGCAGTAGCACAGGAGCTCGTTTGCCGCGATGAGCGCAGCTCGAGCCTCCATGGCCGCGCGGGGCGCGCGGGACGAAGAACCAGCCGGGGCGAGCGAGGGAGTGGCAGTGTGGCGGTCTCACCTCATGGATGGATGCTGGGACGATGCTTGCTACTCGTTCCCCGCCGGGCCGGTGGCGGCGTTGACGCCAGGCGACGGGGAACGGCGGGGGTGCCCGCCGACAGGGGCCGTCTGGGCGACGCGGGAAGCGAGAGCGGCTCAGCGCTCGGCGCGGGCCCGACGAGCATGTGACATGGACACGATGGTCGGTGAAGAACAAGGCGGCGGAAGGAGAATTCCGGCGCACCCCTACCTGGTGCGCCAAATGTCGGATTTCGGGTTCCGGCAGACCCTCTAGATTCGAACACTGGGGTGTGCGCGCAGATTTCGCCCTCTGCCTACCTGCACCTCACCGCCTCGCTATGATCTAAGGAATCAAAGGAACAACACAAGAGACACAGAGTTTATACTGATTCAGGCCGCCATTGTGGTGTAATACCCTACTCCAGTGTGTGGTGTGGTGGATTGCCTCTTGGGCTGATGATGAGCAATACAAGGAAGAACAGCCTCACGAGGGTCTGTTCTTGGCTGGTGCGATGAACTACTAGGGGGAGTTCAGTCGCTCCCTCGATCGATCGGTCCGTTGTGATCCGATCTCCCCCCCCCCCTCTACCTTGTGGTGCCTAGTCCTATTTATAGGCAAAGGCCCTGGGCCTCTTCCCAAATATTGAGCGGGAAGGGCGCCAACAATTGGCCATTTTTAAGGGGAACATCTAGTACACTTATCCTGACTAAAGTTGGTCCTCGCCTGCCAAAGGCTCCGGTGGTGACGCCGGCTTGGGCTCCATGATGACCTCCATCCTGCCGCTCTGCTGGTCTTGGTCTTGTTGCGCCGAAATGGATGTCTTTGCTTGATGCTCTCACCTGCACTTGCTCCCTTTGCACCAAAGAGGAAAGAAGGACACTGCGTGGGTTGGCGCCCGCCTGGCGCCCTTGGTCATCATGGCTTGCGTCATGGGCACCTTGTGAGGTACCCCGCCTTGATCTCTCCGCCTCCTCGCGAGCCAGCCTAACGAGGACGTGCCTGAGGGAGCCTCCTATCGTCCGCCCCACGAGGCTTGGCCCCTCGCAAGGGTCTTGAGCTCGTGCTGATGGAGATGGGCCATGCTGGGCCGCCCCTTGAGCCACGCTGCAGGCCGCAGGCAGGCAAGTCTGGGGACCCCCGTTCCCAGAACACCAACAGATCTTACTCTGGAAGACCTACGAGGTTCGGTAGTAACTTTATTTGAAACTTCATGATCATCATCATTAGCTTCCTCACTAATTGGTGTAGGAATCACTGGAACTAACTTCTGTGATGAACAACTTTCCAATAAGGGAGAAGGTACAGTTACCTCATCAAGTTCTACTTTCCTCCCACTCACTTCTTTTGAGAGAAACTCCTTCTCTAGAAAGATCCATTCTTAGCAACAAAGATTTTACCTTCGGATCTATGATAGAAGGTGTACCCAACAGTTTCGTTTGGGTATCCTTTGAAGACGCACTTCTCTGATTTGGGTTCGATCTTATTAGGTTGAAGCTTTTTCACATAAGCATCACAGCCCCAAACTTTAAGAAACGACAACTTTGGTTTCTTGTCAAACCACAGTTCATAAGGCGTTGTCTCAATGGATTTTGACGGTGCCCTATTTAAAGTGAATGCAGCCATCTCTAGAGCATAACCCCAAAACGATAGCGGTAAATTAGTAAGAGACAGCATAGATCGCACCATATCTAATAAAGTGCGGTTACGACGTCCGGACACACCATTTCGCTGTGGTGTTCTAGGTGGCGTTAATTATGAAACTGTCCCATGTTGTTTCAAATGAAGACCAAACTCGTAACTCAAATATTCTCCTCCACGATTAGATCATAGAAACTTTATTTTCTTGTTATGATGATTTTCCAATTCACTATGAAATTCTTTGAACTTCTCAAAAGTTTTAGACTTATGCTTCATTAAGTAGATATAACCATATCTGCTCAAATCATCTGTGAAGGTAAGAAAATAACGATACCCACCACGAGCATCAACACTCATTGGACCGCATACATTGGTATGTATTATTTCCAACAAGTCAGTAGCTCGTTCCATTGTTCTGGAGAATGGAGTTTTAGTCATCTTGCCCATAAGGCACGGTTTGCAAGCACCAAGTGATTTATAATCAAGTGATTCCAAAAGTCCATCAGTATGGAGTTTCTTCATGCGCTTTACACCTATATGACCCAAACGGCGGTGCCACAAATAAGTTGCACTATCATTATTAAACTTCAATCTTTTGGTTTCAACACTACGAATATGTGTATCACTACTATCGAGATTCAATAAAAATAGACCACTCAGCAGGGGTGCATGACCATAAAAGATGTTACTCATATAAATAGAACAACCATAATTCTCTGATTGAAATGAATAACCATCTCGCATGAAATAAGATCCAGATATAATGTTCATGCTCAACGCTGGCACCAAATAGCAATTATTCAGGTCTAAAACTAATCCCGATGGTAGATGTAGAGGTAGCGTGCCGGCCGCGATCACATCGACTTTGGAACCATTTCCCACGTGCATCATCACCTCGTCCTTAGCCAATCTTCACTTAATCCGTAGCCCATGTTTCGAGTTGCAAATATGAGCAACAGAACCAGTATCAAATACCCAGGCGCTACTACAAGCATTAGTTAAGTACACATCAATAACATGTATATCAAATATACCTTTCACTTTACCATCCTTCTTATCCGCCAAATACTTGGGGCAGTTCCGCTTCCAGTGACCAGTCCCTTTTCAGTAGAAGCACTCAGTTTCAGGCTTAGGTCCATACTTGGGTTTCTTCTCTTGAGCAGCAACCTTTTTGTCGTTCTTCTTGAAGTTCCCTTTCTCCCATTTGCCCTTTTTCTTGAAACTAGTGGTCTTATTGACCATCAACACTTGATGCTCCTTTTTGATTTCTACCTCCGCGGCCTTTAGCATCGCGAAGAGCTCGGGAATAGTCTTGTTCATCCCTTGCATATTATAGTTCATCACGAAGCTTTTGTACCTTGGTGGTAGTGATTGAAGAACTCTGTCAATGACACTATCATCAGGAACATTAACTCCCAGTTGAGCCAAGTGGTTGTGGTACCAGACATTCTGAGTATGTGTTCACTGACAGAACTATTCTCCTCCATTTAACAATTGTAGAACTTATTGGAGACTTCATATCTCTCAATCCGGGCATTTGCTTGAAATACTAACTTCAACCCCTGGAACATCTCATATACTCCTCAAGCCATTTCGCGGAATCTGGCTCATCATCGCTTCCTCATAGTTCGTAGGTTCATCATGGTCTAGTAACATGACTTCCAGAATAGGATTACCATACTACTCTGGTGCGGATCTTACTCTGGAGGACCTACGAGGTTCGGTAGTAACTTGATCTGAAGCTTCATGAGCATCATCATTAGCTTCCTCACTAATTGGTGTAGGAATCACGGGAACTAATTTCTGTGATGAACTACTTTCCAATAAGGGAGATCGTACAGTTACCTCATCAACTTCTGCTTTCCTCCCACACTTCTTTCATGAGAAACTCCTTCTCTAGAAAGGATCCATTCTTAGCAACAAAGATTTGCCTTCAGATCTGTGATAGAAGGTGTACCCAACAGTTTCCTTTGGGTATCCTATGAAGACGCACTTCTCCGTTTGGGTTCGATCTTATCAGGTTAAAGCTTTTTCACATAAGCATCGCAGCCCCAAACTTTAAGAAACGACAACTTTGGTTTCTTGCCAAACCACAGTTCATAAGGCGTTGTCTCAACGGATTTTGATGGTGCCCTATTTAAAGTGAATGCAGCCGTCTCTAAAGCATAACCCCAAAACGATAGCGGTAAATCAGTAAGAGACATCATAGATCGCACCATATCTAATAAAGTGCGGTTACGATGTTCGGACACACCATTTCGCTGTGGTGTTCCAGGTAGCGTTAATTGTGAAACTATCCCATGTTGTTTCAAATGAATACCAAACTCGTAACTCAAATATTCTCCTCCACGATCAGATCATAGAAACTTTATTTCTACCTCCGCGACCTTTAGCATCGCGAAGAGCTCGGGAATAGTCTTGTTGATCCTTTGCATATTATAGTTCATCACGAAGCTTTTGTAGCTTGGTGGTAGTGATTGAAGAACTCTGTCAATGACACTATCATCAGGAAGATTAACTCCCAGTTGAGCCAAGTGGTTGTGGTACCCAGACATTCTGAGTATGTGTTCACTGACAGAACTATTCTCCTCCATTTTACAGCTGTAGAACTTACTAGAGACTTCATATCTCTCAATCCGGGTTTTTGCTTGAAATATTGACATCAACTCCAGGAACATCTCATATGGTCCATGACGTTCAAAACATCGTTAAAGTCCCGGTTCTAAGCCGTAAAGCATGGCACACTGAACTATCGAGTAGTCATCAACATGCGTCTGCCAGGCATTCACAATGTCTGCAGTTGCGGGTGCGGGTGGTACACTTAACAGTGCTTCCAGGACATTATTCTTCGGTGCAGCAATGAGGATAATCCTCAAGTTACGGACCTAGTCCGTGTAGTTGCTGCCATCATCTTTGAACTTAGCTATCTCTAGGAACGCATTAAAATTCAAAGGAACGATAGCATGGGCCATTGATCTACAACAACATAGACATGCAAAGTACTATCAGGTACTAAGTTCATGATAAATTAAAGTTCAATTAATCATATTACTTAAGAACTCCCACTTAGATAGACATCCCTCTAATCATCTAAGTGATCACGTGGTCCAAATCAACTAAACCATGTCTGATCATCACGTGAGATGGAGTAGTTTTCAATGGTGAACATCACTATGTTAATCATATCTACTATATGATTCACGCTCGACCTTTTGGTCTCAGTGTTCCGAGGCCATATCTTCATATTCTAGGCTCATCAAGTTCAACCCGAGTATTCTGCGTGTGCAAAACTGGCTTGCATCCGTTGTATGTGAACGTAGAGCTTATCACACCCGATCATCACGTGGTGTCTCGGAATGACGAACTGTAGCAATGGTGCATACTCAGGGAGAACACTTGTACCTTGAAATTTAGTAAGGGGTCATCTTATAATGCTACCGATGTTCTAAGCAAAATAAGATGCATAAAGGATAAACATCACATGCAATTAAAATATCTGACATCATATGGCCATCATCATCTTGTGCTCATGCTCTCCATCACCGAAGCATCATCATGATCTCCAACGTCACCGGCGCGACACCTTGATCTCCATCGTAGCATTGTTGTCGTTTCGCCACCTATTGTTACTATGACTATCGCTATTGCTTAGAGATAAAGTAAAACAATTACATGGTGATTGCAATCCATACAATAAAGCGACAACAATATGGCTCCTACCAGTTGCCGATAACTTTGTTACAAAATATGATCATCTCATACAACAATTTATATCACATCATGCTTGGCCATATCACATCACAGCAAGCCCTGCAAAAACAAGTTAGACGTCCTCTACTTTGTTGTTGCAAGTTTTACGTGGCTGCTACGGGCTTCTAGGAAGAACCGTTCTTACCTACGCATCAAAACCATAACGATTTTTCGTCAAGTGTGTTGTTTTAACCTTCAATAAGGACCGGGCGTAGCCACACTCAATTCAACTAAAGTTGCAGAAAAAGACACTCACCAGCCACCTATGTGCAAAGCACGTCGGTAGAACCAGTCTCGCATAAGCGTACGCGTAATGTCGGTCTAAGCCGCTTCATCCAACAATACCGCCAAATCAAAGTATGACTATTATCGCCCACAACTCTTTGTGGTCTACTCGAGCATGTAACATCTACGCGTAGACCTGGCTCGGATGCCACTGTTGGCGAATGCGGTAATTTCAAAAAAAATCCTACGATCACGCAAGATCTATCTATCTGATGCATAGCAACAAGAGGGGAGAGTGTGTCCACGCACCCTCGTAGACCGAAAGTGGAAGCGTTTAGTTAACATGGTTGATGTAGTCGAACGTCTTCGCGATCCAACCAATCCAAGCACCGAACGTACGGCACCTCCGCGTTCAGCACACGTTCAGCTCGAAGACATCCCACGTACTCTTCATCCAGTTGAGGCCGAGGGAGAGTTTCGTCAGCACGACAGCGTGGTTACAGTGATGATGAAGTTACCGGCGCAGGGCTTCGCCTAAGCACTACAACGATATGACTGAGGTGTGTAACTGTGGAAGGGGGCACCGCACACGGCTAAAACAATTGTCAACTTGTGTGTTCTAGGGTGCCCCCTGCCCCCGTATATAAAGGAGCAAGGGGGAGGCCGGCTAGCCCCTGTAGGGCGCGCCCCAAGTAGGATTCCTACTAGGAATCCTATTCCTTGTAGGTTTACAACTTGGGGAAGGGAGGGGGAAGGAAGGAGAAGGAGAGAGGGAAGGCAAGGGGCTCCCCCCCCTTCCTTGTTCTTTTCGGACTCAGCGGAAGCGTTTAGTTAACACGGTTGATGTAGTCGAACGTCTTCGTGGTCCAACTGATCCAAGCACCGAACGTACGGCACCTTTACGTTCAGCACACGTTCAGATCGGCAACGTCCCTCATACTCTTGATCCAGTTGAGGCCAAGGGAGAGTTTCGTCAGCACGATGGCGTGGTGACGAGTTACCAACGTAGGGCTTCGCCTAAGCACTATGACGATATGACCGAGGTGTGTAATTATGGAGGGGGCACCGCACATGGCTAAAACAATTGTCAACTTGTGTGTTCTAGGGTGCTCCCCTGCCCCCGTATATAAAGGAGCAATGGGGGAGGCCGGCCGGCCCCTATAGGGCGCGCCCCATGTAGGATTCCTACTAGGAATCCTATTCTTAGTAGGTTTCCAACTTGGGGAAGGGAGGGGAAGGAAGGAGAGGGAGAAAGGGAAGGCAAGGGGGGCACCCCCCCCCCTTCCTTGTCCTATTCGGACTCAGGGGGAGGGGGCGCGCGGCTTGCCCTGGTTGGCCCCTCTCTCTCTCCACTAGGGCCCATCGAGGCCCATTAGTTCCCCTGGAGGGTTCCGGTAACCCTCCGGCACTCCGGTTTTATCCGAAACTTCTCCGGAAAACTTTTGGTGTCCAAATATAGCCATCCAATATATCAATCTTTATGTCTCAACCATTTCGAGACTCCTCGTCATGTTTGTGATCACATCCGGGACTCCGAACAATCTTCGGTACAACATATCACATAAACTCATAATACAATCATCATCGAACGTTAAGCGTGCGGACCCTACGGGTTCGAGAACTATGTAGACATGACCGAGACATGTCTCTGATCAATAACCAATAGCGGAACCTAGATGCTCATATTGGATCCTGCATATTCTATGAAGATCTTTATTGGTCAAACCGCATAACAACATACGGTGTTCCCTTTGTCATCGGTATGTTACTTGCCCGAGATTTGATCGTCGGTTTCTCAATACCTAGTTCAGTGTCATTACGGCAAGTCTATTTACTCGTTTCATAATATTTCATCCCACAACTAACTCATTAGTCACAATGCTTGCCAGGCTTATAGTGATGAGTATTACCGAGAGGGCCCAAAGATACCTCTCCGAAACACGGAGTGACAAATCCTAATATTGATCTATGCCAACCCAACAAACACCTTCGGAGACACCTATAGAGCACCTTTATAATCACCCTTTTATGTTGTGATGTTTGGTAGCACACAAAGTGTTCCTCCGGTATTCGGGAGTTGCATAATCTCATAGTCTGAGGAACTTGTATAAGTCATGAAGAAAACAGTAGCAATGAAACTAACACGATCATAATGCTAAGCTAACGGATGGGTCATGTCTGTCACATCATTCTACTAATGATGTGATCCCGTTCATCAAATGACAACACATGTCTATGGTTAGGAAACATAACCATTTTTTATTAACAAGCTAGTCAAGTAGAGGCATACTAGGGACTATATGTTTTGTTTATGTATTCACACATGTACTAAGTTTTCTGGTTAATACAATTCTAGCATGAATAATAAACATTTATGATGAATTAAGGAAATAAATAATAACTTCATTATTGCCTCTAGGGCATATTTCCTTCATGGCTGGCATCCCTAGAGAGGACTATTGCGCGGCAGAGGTCAAGAATTACATGGTTTCAAGAAGGGGACGCTAACACGCAGTTATTCCACCTGGTAGTGAATGGGAGACGTATGAAAAACTACATTCCTTCCTTGACCATGGATGGGTGCATCATCATGGATTAGAAAGGCAAGGAAGAAGCCTTCTACAAAGCTTACAAGGATCTGCTAGGCAAGGATGGAGCCCGAGATTTCACACTTGATTTGGAGGGGCTTGGTGTCAGGCCCATTGATCTTTCAGACCAAGATCGTGTGTTCTCTGAAGATGAGATCTGGGAAGTTACCAAGGATTTTTCTTTGGACAAAGCAACTGGGTCGGACGGGTTCATTGGCATTTTCTTTCAAAAAGCGTGGGAGATAATCAAGGTGGATCTAGTTGCTGCGGTTCACAAGTTTTTCCTTGGCAATGGAAGGGGATTTGGAAGGCTGAACCAAGCTTTGATCACTTTGGTTCCGAAGACACCGGAAGGATGCACTGTGTTTGACTTCCGACCTATATGCCTCGTGCATGGTATGCCCAAGTTTGCTTCCAAGTTGCTGATTGTCAGGCTAAGACCGCGCATGGGAGAGCTTCTACAGACGAACCAGTCCGCATTCATTAAGGGCAGATGTTTGCATGATAACTTTCTCTTGGTTCGGAAAATGGCACACACAATGCATATATATAGGAGGAAATCCAAGGGAGGGATTCTCAAGCTTGACATAACCAAAGCTTTGATTTGCTGGTGTGGCCGTTTTGTTTGAGGTGTTAAGAGCCAAGGGCTTCTCGAGGCGCTGGATCTCTTGGATTGTGATCTTCCTTACCACCGCCAGCTCGAGGGTTCTAGTGAATGGATGTGCTAGTGACAAGTTCATGCACGCCAAAGGATTGAGGCAAGGGGACTCGATATCTCCCTTGCTTTTTGTTATTGCCATGGACGTGCTTACGGCAATCATCTCCAAGGCGCATGAGGCACGAGTGCTTAGTACCATCAATGGATGCAGCCCAATGCAGCGCTTGTCCTTGTACGCTGATGATGTGGTGCTCTTCATAAAACCAACATGGCCTGATCTCATGTTTGTTAAAGAAATTCTTGCTATATTCAGAGTGGCATCTGGGTTCAAAGTAAACTATTCCAAATCTGCGGCAATCTTGATCAGAGCATAAAATGAGGATGAAGAGCTTGTTAAGTCTATGATGTCATGGAGGATCGACACCTTTCCATGCAAATACCTTGGGCTCCAGCTTAGCATCAGGCAACTCAAAAGGTCAGAGTGGCAGCCGATTTTTGACACGGCTCTTCGTGTCCTGCCAAGATGGCAAAGGGGTCTCATGACGAGGTCGAGGAGGCTCATTCTTGTTATGAGGGCGCGCGCTACACATCACCTCATGACAGTGGAGGCACCTAAATGGTCACTGGAGAGAGTGGACAAGGGTTGTCCGGCATTTTTCTAGGCCGGAACCGAGGCGGTGAATGGAGGCAAGTGTGTCGTCTCCTGGGCTAGGGTGTGTAGGCCTAAGCACTTGGGAGGATTGGGTATTATTGACCTATTAAAGCACGGTATCGCTTTAATACTCAGATGGGATGGCTCCGAGGCACGATGATTCCAGGCCGTGGCAAGGGCTCAACTTGACCGCGGACAAAAAGGTGGACCAAGCTTTTGGGAGCCTAGTCAAATGGAAAGTTGGTTCAGGAGGCAAGACCTTGTTCTGGAAAGACCGATGGATACATGGAGCAGCTATCAAAGATTTTGCACCCTTGGTTGTGGCAAAGGTGCAGAGACAAGTGGCAAATAGGATACTAGTGCGAGATGTGATGTACATGCATTCATGGATGGATGATGTCATGGGAGACCTATGCACTGAGGGCCTCACCCAGTTCATCGGACTTTGGGATATACTCTTGGAAGTTCAATTGAACGCTCAGGTCGAGGACTACCCCATCTGGGCTTGGTACACGTCCAGAGTCTACACTGCATCATATGCGTACAAGATGTTATGCGAGGGAGGAGTCAGATTCCACTACTTTGGAGCCATATGGAAGTGTTGGGCACCGCTCGCGTGCAAGTTATTCATGTGGCTTGCGGTGCAATATCGTCTACAAACATCATACAGGGGAGCCAGGCACGTATTGCAAGACCAATCATCAAAATGTTACATGTGTGACCAGGAGGAGGATCCAGTCGACCACATTTTGCTATAGTGCGTGTTCTCGCGGCAAGTGTGGTTCCACTGCATTACTAGGATGGGTTTGACGGCCGACCTTTGCCCAACCAACGACTCAAGATTGGTGTAGTGGTGGACGGATGCTAGAAAGCAAATAAATAAGCAGTCTCAGAAAGGCTTTGACACTTTTGTGATGCTAATCTGTTGGACGATATGGAAGCAAAGGAATGTGAGGGTCTTCAGCACGGGCATGATCAAGAACGAGTCGGATACTGTAGAATCAATCTTTGATGAGTTGAGGATCTGAGCCAAAGCAGGAGCATTCGGAGGACAACCAATCATAGAGTAGTCGAGTAGAGCTAGGGAGTGGTGTGGAGGCTTGGTTAGGGTCGGTTTGTGACTCCTAACTAGCGATGTGTAATCTCTTGTACATATTTTCTCCCTTCTATAAAGCTAAGGTACGCCATTCGCGTACCCTCAAAAAAGATACTATCAACTGTCCCGATGATGAAATGGAAAAGAATTAGTCAGGGGTGGAAGGAGCACGCCTATTGGGGAGCGCGGAGAACAGGTGGGTGACAACCCTCTGGCCTATAGGAGCGGCCAGTGGCAAAAGGGCAGATGCAGCGTTGAGGAACACACTGCCAATACATTATTTAATCAAAAACACAAATTGGTTTTCAAACTTACAGTATAGTGATAGAACAAAGTTGTCTTGAGCAATATGTATGAACACGCGCCACATCTCGAAGAACATCCTCACAAAATTCACAAACCCCGGTATTTGCAATCGATGCCTCAAGGAGGGACGCTCACCAGAGCCCTCCTCACCGGCATCGACCATTGTCGAATCCAAAGCTTTCGCCTAGAGCCTAGAGAAAAGAAACAAAGCAGAGTTTAATCAATTAAGTTGTACATGAACATTGCGGATAAAGAAGTGTTAAACTATTAAGTTGTACATGAATATTGCGGATAAAGAAGTGTTAAACCAGTGCCGCAAGACCAAAGTGCACCCTCAAAATTGTATCATGGAAGTTTTTTTCACCTAATTTTGTGAAGCATTGCCAACCAGATAATATTTGCAAATTAACTGATATTTGATTTTCTATGAACAACAGAAATATTATTACATACTCCGAGGTGACAATGCAGGCGGCAGGGTTGATGCTCCAGCTGGTCAGACCTACGCCGGTGCGATGCTCGGAGCCCAGGAGCCGGCGGACTGGAGGATCCCTCCCATGGCGCCGGTTCGACAGGTGGGGAGGGGCAGTGGGCCCACCATCACGGTCCAAGATAGGCTGACGCGACGCCAGTCTGCTTTTGACCGCCTGGGTGGAGCCGTTGGAAGTGAGGGGGAGACCGCTTTACCCAGGCCGAGTAGTTTGAATGCTCGGGGCGCCAATGTGAGTGAGATGCCTCAGCGGGACCTGCAGATGGGACTGATGGAGATCGTTCTGGAGCCGCAACATGTGGAGACATCAGTTGCCCAGGCTGGGATTGGGCAGGGAAGTGTGCAGGATAAGGTCGGACCCATGGTGGATTATGCGCTGGTGTTGGTTGCGCAGCTAGAGGAAGATTAGTCTGTCATCGGGTCTGGATCGGATGAGACAGACATGGGGCCTATGCAGGAGGAGATCCGATCAGTGGTTGTGTCCTTGGGTGTGGTGGCACTCCCAATGGAGGCAGCTATGGCTAGCTGCGATCGGGAGGCGGGACCGGCCACAAAGGATTCGGGACGTGGGGTCTCAGTGGTGGAGACAACTGTTTTGGAAGTGGTGGGTGGGGACAGCTCGCAACCCGAGAATCTGGTGATGGAGACTAACTTGGGGGCACCGGAGAAGGATGAGGACAGACTAATCATTGAGGAAGAATCCCCGGCATGGGAGGAGGTGCGCACACAAGTGGCGCGTTCGGATTTGCTGGTTCTGGTTTCGGTCATGCAGGATGTAGAATTGGACATGCAAAACCGGGTTATGGCTGGCAACGATGGCATGACACAACAGGAGTTAATAGCCTTTGGGAATCTCAAGTGGTTTTGCAACGCTCTTGTGATGAAGTAGGCGCCACCACTCCTCCTCGAGGTACAATCCACACTTCGGCCGGAGGCTGAGCCATACACGCCGCGTAGAGCAACGAGGAGTGCCAAGCAGGCCCCGACTTCCAAGTCCAGGGCCACCCAGGAGGAGAATGTGCTCATGCGGGCTTTGGGCATTGTGCCGGAAGACTTGGAGGGCCATGATGATAAACATTGCGGAGTTGGCAGAGATATTTGACTCTCCTTTGAGGGAGCATCACATCTGGGTGATTGCGGCACTATTTGGTAAGGAGGTGCCCCCGGCTCATGTGATGAGCTCCGGCACGACAATGGTGATTGGGGCGACTTGATCTTTTCCATGAGTGGTTGTGGGAGGTGGGTGATTCACTTGATCCTTATGGATTGGAACCCGCGGGTGCTATGTTGGAACGTGAGGGGGCTCAACAACATGTCGAAGCGGAATGCGGTGAGGGAATTCATTCGTGATGCTAAGGTTAATGTCTTCAAGAGACAAAACTTGATGTAATCGATACTTTTGTGGTAATGCAATGCATAGGGCCATCTTTTGATGGCTTTGCCTACCTGCCGGCTCTGGATACTAGGGGTGGAATTCTCCTGGGTTGGGATAGATCTATCTTGGAGATCACTAACATTAGCATGGATAGCTACTCCTATGTGCGTATCTTCCCATCATGGAAATATTATACTGAAGATGAAGGAAAATGCCAGTTGCAGGTGTTTGTCCAGGAGTTATGTGTAAGTAATGTTATTCATGGCAATTACTTTGCTTTGTCCCATACATTCTACCTCCATGATGGTTATAATACAACAAATTTTCCCATTTTTCTCTATAGAGAAGGACCGATTTGGAAACTCAGGATGAGGTAATCTGTGCTAATACATCTGCTATCTTCAAGAATGCTTGGTGGCAGTATCGTAATTACCTGAAGAAAACGTACTTCATTGGCAAAGAAACTCATCAAATTCCCTTACGTTCTCCTGAGACACATTTACTGGACGACGACTAGGAACGCCTTGTTCTTTACTGGTCCCGAACCAAGAATGTGGTAAGGTCTATGAACTCATTTTATTCTAAGTACTATATGCTTGCATCTTATTGTATTCTGTTCATGTAGAACAAGTGCTTAAACCTAAAGAACAATTGTTCTCATTTCAGATTCCATTGCTATCATGCGTACTACTTTGCTCTTATATCACTGTATTTACTCATACAAACTTATGTTTAAATTGAACGATCCAATGGAAACTCCAATGGCACAACAGGTATGTTTACGCATGTTTCTTTAACACGTTTCCTCTTATAAATAGCTCTGTTGATTTGAATTTCAATTGTGTATACAGTTGACTTCTCATATCATGCACATTACTAGCATCATAACAGGGCCACTAGTGTTGTTGTACATGTAGACCCGTGGTACCCATCTAAAATCTTGTTATGCCGTGTAGTTTCCCACGCTTTGTATTCTTTCAGTGTTGCTTTCTCTTGAACTGATATGATTTGAACCATGTCTCTATTTTGATTTGGCAAGACAATGTAGTGACCATAGGACATAGATATATGTTTGTTTGATGCCTTTATAATGTACTACATGGCAATAGAAGACTTGGTAGTTTAATCTTGTCCACCTTACTAATGAACTAGTTCACCGAAATGAGTTTCATATACTGATACATGCTAAACTTGTTATCTGTCTGCTTGTTTCTTCTTTTATAATGCTGACAGAATATTGGGGAAGAGTGCCTTATTAAGCAATGATAAAGGAAGTAATGCAGATAAGGTTCGGGATTGTGAGACATACTTGTTGGTCTCCAACAAAGCTAATAAAACAGCTAAGGAAAACTATCTTGAAGACAGTGAGGCAACTCCAAAGTCCTATCTTGGTTTATTGTTCGAGTTACTAGCCACTGCCGCTTGCATAAGCTATTCAAACTCACTGTCTGAATCAGTTCGGTTTCTTGAGTCTCAACTATAAGCTGAAAGACATCGATCAACTGTGCCGCGACAAGAAGCGGAAAGACTAGTGGAGCCGTCGCCGACCCCGGAGAAAGGCTTGGAGGGGCGGAGCCGGCTGGGCGGCACGTGGAGCAGGCCGAACGCCTCCGGGGAGAGCACGTTGAGGCTGGCCCGGCAGTCGATGAGGGTCCTGGTGATCGCCACGTGACAGATGGTGGGGGTGCAGAGCATCGGGAGTGTTCCTGCTCCTGTCGTGGCGGCGGGGTGATCTTCAGGGCCGAAGGTGAGGTCAGCTTGGGACGCCGCCCAGCCCGGGGAGCCCCCGAGCCCGCCTGAGTGTTGCCTACCCATCGGTAGAACTGCTTGATGTGGCGGTCGGAGGGTGGCGCCTGCGAGCCACCTAGGAGAGCTGCGATGACCGGGGGCGTCGGTGCCATGTAGTGGGCGAGGAAGAGGTCGTGCAGCTCCTCCCATGCGGCCCCGGAAGATGCCGGCAGGTTGAACAGCCAGGCACGCGGCGCGCCCACGAGGGCCATGGGGAACAAGTTGGCCTTCACCTTGTCATCTCCTCCAGCCGCCCAAACCGCTTCCTCGTATGCCTGAAGAAAGGGGGCTGGATCTGCTGCGCTGTCGTAGTGCGGCGACATCTCCGGTCGGAACTTAGGCGGCCACTGCACCTGCCGCAGGGAGAGGGTGAAGCAGCGCAGCCCCGGCGCTTCTCCAGGAACACGCGTCGACGGGGCCCGCGGAGGAGCACCTGCCATGGGGGTCGCTTTGCGTGATCTAGAGGTCAAGGAAGAGGATTCCGACGCACCCCTACCTGGCGCGCCAAATGTCAGATTTAGGGATCCGGCAACCCTTGAGAGGTTCGAACTCTGGGGTGCGTGCGGAGATCTCAACCTGCCCAGCCTGCCTACTCGCGATCCTCCCTAGCCTAGCACGTCGAGCTCGAGAGACACAAAGACACAGAGATTTATACTGGTTAGGGCCACCGTTGTGGTGTAATACCCTAATCCAGTGTGGTGTGGTGGATTGCCTCGAGGGGCTATGGATGAACTAGTACAGTGGATGAACAAGCCTCAGCAGGGGAGGTGTTCTTGAGCTGGTGTGGTGTTCTACTTGTTCTGATTTCGGTCCTCTCGTATGGCGGTGTCTAAGTCCTATATATAGTGGCCTTGGTCCTCTTCCCAAATATGAGCGGGAAGGGATTCCACAACGGCGGGATTTGAAAGGGGACAAGTAGTACAGTCTATCCTGACAAAAGTAGTCTTCACGTGCGAAAAGCCTCTGGTCGTGACGCTGCGGTGGGCTCGGTGATGACCTCCGTCCTGCCGTCCTGGCGCTCTTGGTCTTTTTGCACCAGAATGGTAACCTTTGTCTGATCCCTCGGGACTCCGTGCCTGTGGCTTGCCTCCCTTGCACCAAAGAGGAAACATGCGCTCTGCGCTCGCCTGGCGCCCGCCTGGCCTTGGTCGTCATGGCTCACGTCAGCTGAGCCTCGTGAGGTAACCTGCATAGAACTCTCCGCCCCTCAGGAGCCCTCCTAAGGAGGCCAACTCCTTTGGGGGTCTCGATGTCGTCCGCATCACTAGGCTTGGCCCCTCTAAAGGGTCTTGTGGTGTTTGTGTTGAAGATGGGTCGTACCAGGCCGTCGATGAAGCCACGTGGTGGGCCGCAGGTAGGCAGGACTGGATACCCCCAAGTCCAGGACGCTGACACACGCCCTCTTCCCTCCGGCGATTGACGTGCTCACGCTCAAGGGCCGGTTCTTGTGCTTGTGGGGGAAGGAAACGACAGGGCATCCCGCCACCAAGGTCATCCCTGCTCCCTTCGCCAAGGCCGGCCCAAATATTTATTCTTTCTTCGTCGACTATTTCTCCTACAACCTCTGTCCCCTTTCTCAGATTTCTTCAATGACATCATGCACACCTACGGCTTCCATCTCCTGGATTTCACGCCAAATGCGGTAGCGTGCATGGCCCTTTTTGCCCATCTCTGCAAGGGCTTTGCCGGATTCTACCCCAGCACGACGCTCTTTCGGCACTATTTCTTCCCTCGGGTTCAACAAGGGGACACCATCTCTGGCTCCGTCGCTTGGATCCTGAGGCTGTTGTGCAAAGGCGCATACCCGGAAGGCTTCCAGAAGGAGCGGTGGGATGAATGGCGGGGCTGATGATGCTGGATTGTGGAGGAGGAGCCGCGGCATTTCTGCGAGGTCCATCGGAGTCCGCCGGTCTGCGGCGACGACTGGAGCGACTTCGATCCCAACGATGCGAAGCTCATGGTTGCCACCACCAGGATTCTCTGCCTCGTCTCTACCGGCCTCACATTGGAGATGGTTGGAGCTGATTTCATCCGTCGCCGTATCGCTCCCTTGCACTAGAAGGAGAGGCCGGCCTGGGATTTTAGGAACGCATCAGACATCATGAGGCTCCATCCTGGATTGAAGCACAATTTCACGGTGATGCAGCAAGCATCCGTCTGCCAGAGGCTCTTTCAGCTCAAGATGGATGAGGATGGCAACACTGAGTGGGTCGGCAAGGCTGCAAAGGCCGGCAAGACCGGCACCCGTTCAGGTTGCCGGCAGGGGTGCATCCAATGAGCAATAACTCTTGCCAGACCGAGATTATTGCCATGATGCCCGCCTTCAACGCCCACGGCCTGGATCCAACCTGAGCCGAGCTGACAACAGAGTTAGTGCAGCAGTTCTTGGACAACTTGTCGGAGGGCACTATCCGCGATGAGCCAGAGCTCATCCGGGCCACCACCAACAAAGAGCTGGCGTATATTGCCGCTAGGGCGAAGGAGGCAAACCTTGCTGCAGAGGTCGATAGCTGCGGCACCATGGAGGACGAGGCCGAGGAGGCCGAAGAGGAGCAAAGGTTCCTCAAGTGGGTGGGGCCTGCCGGGGAGACCAGTGGCGTTGGTGCCGGGGCTCCCCTGCCACGGAGGCACCATAGAGCTGGCCGGGGAGGCGTCCGGGGCAGACGAGCCCTCGGCCCCGAAGAAAAGGCGCGTCTTGCGACGGGCCGGCTCCAACGAGCCAGTTCTCCCTGGCAAGGCCACGCAGCGGCAAGGGGCTCGGGCGGAGCCCATGCGCTAGACGAGGCGCGCGACCACGGAGGCGCTGGAGGCTGCAGCGGCGAAGAAGGCCGCAGCTACTGTCTCTTCCTCGACCAAGTGTGACGCCGCTCCTTCCTCCTCGAGCAGACGCGTCGCCACTTCTCCTGCGGCTGGGCACGCAAGGACTCTGTCTCCTTCCCCGGCAAGCTCCGTCCCAGCGGCCAAATATGACCTTGGGTCGTTCAGCCCGATGAAGAAGAGGAGGGCAGAAGAAGAGGAGGACGAGTATGCACTCTGTTTCCCCCATCTATTATCTGACTCCTTTCTTGAATCACTTTATCTTGATCTAACTTCATTGTTTGCAGCGACACAGAGACGCTGGCCCAGAGGGTGAAAAGGGCCAGGGCCTCGACGAGTGTTGAGCCCCTGTCAAGCACCCCTCGTGCTCCGAGGATGATCTTCACCAGTCCGGAGTCCAGCCCCCGGCACAGCCCCCATTCCAGCCCCCAACGTAAGTTTGCCACTTATCTCTTGTTGGCGGGCGTTGGAGCATGTCTTCTTATTGGTGATCTTGCCAGGACTGCAGGAAGGGAACAGCAGCAGGAGGAGCCCCTAAGGGCCACCCCCGACATGCCACCCCATCAACTACGCCGACCAGAGGGGCGTCCCCGGGAAGGGCACCTACTGACGAGCCCTTGTGCTCGAAGGAGGTGGAGGCGGGCACAGGCGTTGGTGACCCCGTCCCGGTGACAGATGTTGCCGGGGAGGGGGAAGCATCCTCCCCACCTGTCGTGGGTAAGCACACGCCTTCTGCTCCTTGCTATCTGCCGTTTTGACTTCTTCTCTTCTCTCTATTTTGAACTTTTCTGATTTCGATTTCGCCTTTCTCCCTTTGTTGGCTTCAGATCCTCCCTTGGCGGACCGGGCGGACGCCGACGCTATGATCATGGAGACCGCTAGGGACGCTGAGGCCGAGGCCACCACCATTGCTACTGAGGAGGCCGCCAAGGGGCCCACAGAGGAGGCCTCCACGGGGCTTGCCGGGGAGGCCGGCAAGGAACCTGCCAGGGAGAAGGTGGCTGAGGAGCCTGCAGGAGGGGCCGGCAAGGCTACTGCTGAGGATGCCACCACGGGGCCTACCGGGGATGCTGGTGAGGCCACCACTGGAGAGGCCGCCAAGGATCCTGCCAGGGAGAAGGTGGTCAATGACCAACCCTCCTCCTCCTCAGCCCCTGCCCCGAGCAGGTACTTGAAGTTTGGCGATGACCTCTTCATCAGCATCCCAGGAGAGGCAAGCACCAGAACGCCACTCGAGGGGGAGGTCTTTGATGAGGAGATCCTCACCGCTGTCGGGCTCCAGGTTGTTGATGAACCGAGCGTCAACAGTGGCGTCTCCAAGGAGGACCAACTCCTTCAAACTATAGGCGCCAACTTCCACAGGCTCTAGGCTCTCCATCGGGCTTGCAAGGAGAAGGCGGACTCCAGAATGGCGGCCGTGGACAAAGCCGAGGCGGACTTCCAGGAGCGTGTCGCCCAGATGAAACCCTGGTTTGACAAGGCTTGGGAGGATCTGAGGGCCTCCCAACTCCAGTTGAGTGAGCGCCAACGGGACCTTCTCTTGAAGCAGGCTGATTTTTACAAGGCACGGGAGGTGGCAAAAGCCAAGGCTGCCAAGGACGAGTCCGATCAGACGCAGCGCCGCATCTCGCTCGATGTCCAGGAGGAGGACTTGGTCGCTCGTGAAGTGGTGCTTGCCGCCATGCTTTGCACCAAGGACGAAGAGATCGAGAGGCTCGTCGCATAGCGGACTCAAGACCTGTCGCAGAAGCACCAGGAGGTGCTCGATGTTCTGGCCCTCGACCACGCCGACAAGCTAAAGGAGGTCGTCGACCGTGCTGAAGCAGCAGAGGCCACCAGGGCTGAGCTGGCCGGCAAGGTGGAAAAACTGGAGGCGAACCTGGCCGAGCTCACCAAGGAGATCTCCACGCTCAAGTACGACAGAGTGAAGACTCTCTATGACCTGGCGGGGATGTAGACAACCATATGCGACAAAATCAAGCTGCTCTCCAAGGCCAACGATTCCATCGATGATCTGAAGTTGAAGCTGGACAGCCAGGAGAAGATGCTCTCGGAGTCCAAGGCCCGTGAGCAGATTCTAGCCAAGGATCTCGCGGATGAACAGCTGCTGCTGAAGACTGCCACCTCTTCCCACAACGAGCTTGTCGAGACCACGCATCTTTGGACCAGCCACCTTGTGGATGTCGCGGAGCAGATTACCATGCAGCTGGCCGCCATGGGCATGCCAAACTTCAGGTTCTCCCACGAGGTGAGAGTGACTGAGAGCGCCAGGCTGTCCGAGTTCTTCGAGCGTGTCCTCGCCACCCTAAAGCTGCTCCAGTCCACCAGGGCGGCCTACCAGGCCGAGGAGTCCCGGCAACTTTGCCAGGATGCCTTGATCAAGGTGCTCACCAAGGTGGCACACTGGAACCCCAGTGTTGACTTTGCTCGGGCGCTCCACAGCTTGCCAGAGAACGTCGACCGTTAGGTGCTCGAGGAGCGCATCGAGCCCATCATCAGCTGTGTCAGCGGAGTCGCGAGGCTGGAGGGCCAGCGCCGGGATTAGCTGTTTCGTTCCTTGTAGTTGTTGCGAGTTCGTACCCAAGACAGATTATCTTAAGTTAGAATCGCGGCAACTTCCGATGTAATATATATTTTGTTGTACTTTGAACTGGTTGCATGTTATCTTCCCGTTCTAGTTCATCCTTGTATTTTCAGCACCCTATGCTTAGTTGGATAGGCCCGTCGGCTTGTGCACCCCTTGCCGTAGGTGCTAGAAGGACGGATCCTTAGCAACCAACGGAGGGCGTCAACGCCAGCAGGCTACCCTACCGCTCTTGGTGCAACACCTGGACTATCGAGCGGACTCGAGGCAGAACAGGGGCGCTGTTGATTACGGCAAGGTACCCCACCATCCTTAGCAGAGCGCAGCACCCAAACTGTTGAGCAGACACAAAACAGAACAGGGGCGTTGCCAATTGTGGTAGGGTTCCTTTTGCGTGCAGGTTCTCCATACAAGGACCGAAACCATTGAGGGGGATAACCTCATAAAAAAGGAAGAATTACTCAAAGTTGAGATAACTTAGCCTTTTGTTGCTGTGTAAATCGCTGTTGCGGCCGTAGACGCTGCCGCTCGCCTGGCCCTTCGCACCAGGATGGCGCGGACGGCCTCGACCGAGCTGGCTACTGCAGTCACCTTCTTCTTCGGAGCCATGGCGATGAATAAACTACTGCCCTAACCAATGGACCAGATTCTCACAACTAACGCCCCCTACCTGGCGCGCCAAAGATGTCGGGGAAACCAATCACCTATGGGGTCACAAGGATCCCTTTTATGTTCGGCGGGGGATTAGTTGCATGAAGAGCAGGTCGAGCCGTTAGCACACAAAGGATTTTTATCCAGGTTTGGGCTGAGAAGATGCATAACACCCTAGTCCTGCTTTATTTGGTTATATGTGTGTTCTTGAGCTTTTGAACTAGCTATGATGCGTGCTTTGTCCAAAAGTCTGAATCCTCTCTCTGTGCGCCTTGGGCCTCCTTTTATACACAAAGGGGTTGCCACGGTGGCACACAGGAGGTGGCAAGCTACAGTGGTATGAGATTATCCCTCGGTCAACGTAGGACAAGCGCATTTAATGCGTTGCCTACGTGTCCTCTCACTTTATTGGGGACGACAACAAAGGCCATCTCGTCCTCCGCTGCTCCTCCTCGCCTCGCCACGCGTTCGGGCTGACGAGGCATGTAGCGCCATGATGGCCATCCTGCTGCTGTGTTGGCGAAGTTGTAGGCTTCCACGAAGATCTGCATGCTGCCACGCAGGCGCCTGCTTAGCTGGCATACTTATCATTGCGCTGGAGTGGTGGTGAAGTGGCAAAACTTTGCTGGGCACGGGCCTGGCCACGGTCTGGCGATCGTCCCCGGCAAGGCTTGTCGGGGGCCTTGGAGTCATATCTGGCAAGGGCCTTGCCGGGGGTCATTGTCTCCTGATCCCACGTGGATTCGTGGGTTGCCAATCTTTGTGAGGGGTTGCATGCTACTAGGCATGCGCTCTCCAAATCTTGGTCTTTAACATTGTCGATGGTGTCAGAGCTCTCAACCTTGAGGGTGGTGGCCCTGCGGGTCTCTTCGCAACCTGCCCCGGCAAGGAGCTTGCCGGGGGCCTCGCAGATCGCCTCGGCGAGGCTTGTTGCCGGGTGTGGCCCAGCTTGCCTCTTGTTTCTTGCTACTCTAAGCATCTGTCTTGAAATTCTTTATACCTGTCTTGCTTCCTGTTGGCCTCCTCTGCTTCGCCAGGCCCTGCTGTAGGTGTGGTTGCAGCCGTCCGGGCACAAGTAAGGGGTATAGAAGTACCCACACTTTTGTACACTGACACTTTGGCTGGCAACCTGCGCCTAGCGCACCGTGCAAATACTGAAGCCACTGCAAGCACCATTGCTCAAAGGCCTCAGAAGTGTCCTCGTGTACTTAATGATCGTGAGCTTCTAGTGGCTTTACATCAAAAGAAGGAAAGACATCATGACTGGCTGAAGTGTCAGATGCAAAGTATCTTGGTGGATGTCAATCCCATTCGCAACTTGGCCACCAAGAACTTGTTTGTAGCCCATGAAGCATGTCGTCGTTCCAGGAAGAGTCTCATCTTGCTCTGCGTTGAAGATGATCTTCGCGCGGATGGCTTCACTATGAATTTCAAGTTTGACTCCAGGCCTCCTCAACATGCAAGTTGGCGTCGTACACCCTCCATTGAAGATTCTGAGTGCTCATCTTTGG
This sequence comes from Triticum aestivum, assembly GCF_018294505.1. Lineage (NCBI taxonomy): Eukaryota > Viridiplantae > Streptophyta > Magnoliopsida > Poales > Poaceae > Triticum > Triticum aestivum. Next base: position 447,732,238 of record NC_057795.1, on the reverse strand, counting down.
CTGCAACTGTTGTTGCGAGAGTCATCGATGAAGAAGATCATGCCACTTCGCCTGTTCTAACTGCATTGCATGCTGATGCTGCACAAGGCCCGTCTGCACCACCAAACTCCAATGTCGACCCTGCTGTTCCAACTTCGTATCCACCTGAGAACGAGTAGATACTCTATGTCTTCAAACCTTTTTGGTCATTACTGGCAAAAGGGGGAGAAGCATATGAGTTGATAGTCTTCAAGCGGGTCCATATGGGTGGTTGCTTAATGTTTGCTAACTTCCTACAACTCTCGTTCTGAAACTTTTGGCTTTTGAGTTGTAACACTTAAACTTGATGGTCGTCAGCTATTTTTTCTGCCACTTTGTGATGCGATGATAAATTCTGCATGAAGTCATTCTGCAGACGTCCATTCTCCATTATGCATATCATTATCTTCATTATCTTTTTATATGCATGATGAATTGTCTTCACACTTTGAAGATGGCCTCCACAATGCAAAACCTTCCATGTGCATTTGCATTCAAAAGCAAATTATTTATGTGCACATCTTCAGGGCGAGCCTCGTCATATGTATGAAGACAATACTCACAATACTGAACTTTCACATACTTTTATCCCCGTTGAAAACTTCAACTAGTTTGTCATCAATCACCAAAAAGGGGGATATTGTAATTGCATCTAGTGCCACCCCTAGTTGGTTTTGGAGTATTAACGACAAACGTGGTTGAGGGACTAATGTGTTTGTGAGAATTGCAGAATAACACAGTTAGTGTCCCTCATTGATTCGGTTTACCTACCAGAGATGACCCCTAAAAATGTGTGAAGACATTGAAGACAATGGTGGTTTGTGAAGACATTCACGATGAAGATTATGACACGTGAAGCTATTCACATGAAGGCTATGGAGTGCGAAGACATAGTTGTTTTGTAGTTTCCTTCTCTTGTTTATTGAGTCATAGGAACCACCGTACTGTTAAGTGGGGTCTAAGTGAACAAAGTCAGAGTGATTGATGTGATGCTCAACCAAATCCTATGTCTTCGAGCGAAGACAATGAGAGCAAATCTTATCCAGAGCTAGATGAGTTAGCTTTGCTTGTAGCCCAAGCCAAGTTGCCGCGTGTGTTTGAAATCTGACCGTTGGATACGTGTCAGTTCCTTAGTGACCCAGGGTCATTTAGGACATATCAGGTCGGGTTGCCTCCTGGCTATAAATAGCCCACCCCCTGCACCATAAATTGGTGGCTGCTCTGAGTTAGTGCATGGCTTTTGTCGTTTGAGAGCAACCCACCTCCTAAGCATTTGAGAGAGAGATCCTTGCAAGGACAAAGCCCAAAACACCCAGAGCCAAAGAGTGTTAGGCATCACTGAAGTCTTTCTGTCCGAGCGATCTGAAGACTTGTTACACTTGAGGACTGTGAATCCTCTAGCCGGTTAGGCGTCACGTTCTGAGCATCCAAGAGTCATTGTGGATTGCTGGTGAACGAAGTCTGTGAAGGTTTGAAAGTCTACCTCGAAGACTTACCAGAGTGATTGGGCGAGGACTGGGTGTCCTTAGCTCAAGGGGAATAAGGTGAAGACACGGTGTTCCAAGCTAAATCTCAGCCTCCCTAACCAGATGTACAGTTGTCACAACAACTGGAACTGGTCTACCAAATCCTTGTCTTCGCCAAGCTACTAGTTCTATCCTCCACTCTCCTTACCATACAGTTGTCTTCATGAAGTCATTGCTTGCCTGTCTAATCTGTTTGACTTCACTCTGTGAAGACTATTATCTATTTAGCTTCGTACTATCTTCCTTTCTGATCATGTCTACCTAGTTGCAGTTAGTCTTCATGCTTTCATTGTATTGTATGTTTGACTAATGCTTGCCTAGTGTAGTTTTTATTCCGCTGCTTACTATATAGGCTCTGTTTACCTGTTTGTCTTCAAAGCCACCGTGTTTTGAAGACTTCCATAAAATTGCCTATTCACCCCCCTCTAGTCGATAACTAGAACTTTCATGTTCTTCTTCAAGCTCTATCTACCAACATATCGGATCATGCACCGCTGCATTTATCCACCTCCGCCCCGTTTTGTGCTAAGAGAAGGTTCAGGTTCAAGCTATATTGGACCCAGTTGGAGGGTTTCGAGCAGGCCGTTAAGGATGCTTGGGCATGCGACGACGCAATTGTGGATCCCTTTAAGAGGCTAGATGCTTTGCTTAGAAACACTGTTGCGGCTTTGCAAGCTTGGGGGCAGAGGAAGACCGGGAATATAAAGATCCAGATGGCGATTGCTAACTATGTCCTCCTACGGCTAGATAGAGCCATGGAGGCACGTGCGCTGACTTTAGAAGAAAGGTGGTTAAGGAGCCTGCTAAAAAGGTTGTTGCTGGGCTTGGCCTCTCTACAACGTATGATCGAGAGGCAAAGGTCGCGTCTCCGCTGGATTAGGGAAGGTGATGCCAACACCAAGTTGTTTCAAGCCGTGGCTAATGGTAGGAGGTCCAAGAATTTTATCACCCATCTTAGGCATAATGGGGAGTTGATCACGGAACAAGAAAGGAAGAAGAGCTCTTTACGGAGGTGTATGAACAACTATTGGGACGTACATTGACACGGGAGGCGGAGGTGGACCTGGATTTCCTAGACATGGAGGAGCATGAGCTTTTAGATCTTGATGCTATTTTCACGGAGGAAGAAGTGTGGGACACCATTAAGGAGATGCCTCCGGATAGGGCTCCGGGGCCGGACGGGTTCATCAACGCATTCTATCAAAAGGCTTGGAATATCATCAAGCATGATGTTATGGCAGTGTTCCTAAAATTATATGTTGGTGATGGACGTGGTTTTGGCAAGATTAATCAGGCACATATTGTGCTCATTCCTAAGAAGCCAGATGCAGAGGAAGTGGGGTATTTCCGTCCAATTAGTCTAACCCATAGCGCGGCCAAGATGTTAGCTAACCGGGCTCGACGGAGAATGAAGGAGATTGTGACGGGCAATCAATCCGCTTTCATATGTGGTAGGCATCTTCATGATAATTTCCTATTGGTGAGGCAAGTTGCTAGGAATATCCATGCTAGGAAAGAGGTGTGAGTTTTCCTAAAGCTAGACATTTCACGTGCGTTTGACTCTGTCGGCGTCCTGGATTCGGGGGTATCCAGCCCTGCCTGCCTACGGCCCACCACGTGGCTTCATCGACGGCCTGGTATGGCCCAGCTTTAACACCAAGACCGCAAGACCCTCACGAGGGGCCAAGCCTCGCGAGGCGGGCAACGCCAAGACCCTCGAAGGAATCGGCCTCCTCAGGAGGGCTCCTGAGGGGCGGAGAGTTCTATGCAGGTTACCTCATGAGGCTCAGCTGACGTGAGCCATGACGACCAAGGCCAGGCAGGCGCCAGGCAGGCATAGAGCACAGGTTTCCTCTTCGGTGCAAGGGAGGCAAGCCACAGGCGCGGAGTCACGAGGAAACAACCAAAGGTTTTAACAAGACCAAGACTGCCAGGATGGCAGGATGGAGGTCATCGACAAGCCCACTGCAACGTCACGACCAGAGGCTTTTCACAGGCGAAGACCACTTTTGTCAGGATAGACTGTACTGCTTGTCCCCTTTCAAATCCGGCCATTGTGGGATCCCTTCCCGCTCATATTTGGGAAGAGGACCAAGGCCACTATAAATAGGACTAGCCACCACCATAGGAGGGGGACAGAAAAACAAGACAATATCAGAACAAGTAGAGCTAGCATACACCACACCAGCTCAAGAACACCTCACCTCCTGAGGCTTGTTCATCCACTGTACTAGTTCTTCCTCAGCCCTTTGAGGCAATCCACCACACCACACTGGATTAGGGTATTACACCACGACGATGGCCCAAACCAGTATAAATCGTTGTGTCTTTGTGTCTCTTTGAGCTCGACACACTAGGCCTAGGAGGATCGCGAGTAGGCAGGCTGGGCAGGTTGAGATCTCCGCACGCACCCCAGAGTTCGAACCTCTCAAGGGTTTGCAGATCCCTAAATCCGACATTTGGCGCGCCAGGTAGGGGTGCGTCGGAATCTTCTTCCTCGACCTCTAGATCGTGCCACTAACTCCTATGGCGGGCGCTCCTCCGTCGGCCCGGTCGACGCGTGTGCCCGAAGAAGCCATGGGGCTGCGCTGCTTCACCCACTCCCTGCAGCAGGTGCAGTGGTCGCCCAAGTTCCGACAAGAGATGCCGCCGCGCTACGACGGCGCGGCAGATCTGGCCCCCTTTCTTCAACCATATGAGGAGGCAGTTTGGGTGGCCGGCGGAGACGACAAGGTGAAGGCCAACTGGCTCCCCATGGCCCTTGTAGGCGCGCCACGCGCCTGGTTGCTCAACCTGCCAGCATCTTCAGTGGCCTCTTGAGAGGAGCTGCGCGACCTCTTCCTCTCCCACTACGCGGCACCGGCGCCCTTGGTCGTCGCAACTCTCCTAGGTGGCTCACAGGCACCACCTTCCGACTGCCACATCAAGCAGTTCTACCGGCGGGCAGGCGCCACTCAGGCAAGCTTGGGGGCTCCCCCGGGCTAGGTAGCGCCCCAAACTGACCTCACCTTCAGCCCCAAGGATCACCCCGTCACCACGACGGGAGCATGCGCGCTCCCAATGCTCTGCACCCCCACCGTCTGCCACGTGGAAATCACCAGGACCCTCATCGACGACGGAGCCGGCCTCAACGTGCTCTCCCCGGAGGCGTTCGGCCTGCTTCACGTGTCGCCCAGCCGACTCCGCCCCTCCAAGCCTTTCTCCGGGGTCGGCGGCGGCTCCACCAGGCCCCTGGGGCGGATCCGTCTCCATGTCACCTTCGAGACCCGCGACAACTACCGCACCGAGCTCATCGACTTTGACATCGCCAATATCGACCTGCCATACAATGCTATTCTGGGATACCCGGCCTTGGCACAGTTTATGGCTGTGACCCACCCCGCGTACAACCTCATGAAGATGCCTGGCAACAACGGTGTCCTCACGGTGGTGGGGGACACCAAAGGCGCGCTGCAGGCCCTCAAGCTCGCCTTTAGGACAGCCACGTCTGTGCTACCCAGCAAGGAGAAGGGTCAGGAGGCCCCAGAAGCAGCGTCAGTCAAGAAGAAGCAGTTGTTCTCCCAAGACCGAGCCGAGACGAAGCAAGTGCCGGTCTACGAGGATGGGACGGCCAGCGCCACCTTCACCATAGGGGCTGGCCTCCCTCGGGATCAAGAGGAAGCATGGATCAACTTTTTGTGAGCCAACAAGGATGTATTTGCTTGGGAACCCAAACACCTGGTTGGGGTCCCAAGGGGGATAATCGAGCACCACCTGAGGGTATGTCCAAATGTGCGGCCAGTAAAGCAGAAGGCTCACCGTCAGTCCACCGAGAAGCAGGCCTTCATCATCCAGGAAACCCGAAAGCTACAAGTCGCAGGGGTCATCAAAGAGGTACGGTACCCAGAGTGGCTAGCAAATCCCGTCATCGTCCCCAAGAAAGGAGGGAAGGAGCGCATGTGTGTCGACTTCACCAACCTCAACAAGGCTTGCCCACAAGATCCCTTCCTGCTCCCTCGCATCGACCAGATCATTGAGTCCACTGCCGAATGCGACCTGTAGTGCTTCCTAGATGCCTTCTCTGGCTACCACTAGATCAAGATGGCCATGGAGAATGTGGAGAAGACGGCATTCCTCACCCTGTGGGGGTGTACTATTACACCTGCATGCCCTTCGGGCTGCGTAATGCCGGGGCAACCTTCCAGCGATTGATGCACATCGCCCTGGTGAAAGGATCGAGAAGAGGTGTCTAGAGGGGGGTGAATAGACTCTAAGCAATAAAAGTTGCAGTTTTTGATTTCTTTAAGTTGAAGTGGAGTTTTGGCACAAGTTTAACATTCACAATACATATCAAGCAAGCATGCAAAGAGTATATGAGCAACGAAAAGTAAAACATGCAAATTGCAAGAATGTAAAGAGATGGGATTGGAGTGTGCAAATGCAATTTGGAGACACGAAGATTTTTGAGCCGTGGTTCCGATAGGTGGTGCCATCGTACATCCACATTGATGGAGACTTCAACCCATGAAGGGTAACGGTTGCGCGAGTCCACGGAGGGCTCCACCCACAAAGGATCCATGAAGAAGCAACCTTTTCTATCCCACCATGGCCGTCGCCCACGAAGGACTTGCCTCACTAGGGTAGATCTTCATGAAGTAGGCGATCTCCTTGTCGTGACAAACTCCTTGGTTCAACTCCACAATCTTGACGAAGGCTCCCAAGTGACACCTAGCCAATCTAGGAGACACCACTCTCCAAGAAGTAACAAATGGTGTGTTGATGATGAACTCCTTGCTCTTGTGCTTCAAATGATAGTCTCCCCAACACTCAACTCTCTCTCTCTCTCAGGATTTGGATTTGGTGGAAAGAAGATTTGAGTGGAAAGCAACTTGGGGAAGGCTAGAGATCAAGATTTATGTGGTAGGAATGGAATATCTTGACCTCAATACAAGTGTAGGTGGTTCTCTCTCAGAAAATGTATGCTGGAAGTGTAGGCACGTTCTGATGGCTCTCTACATGAATGAGGAGTGGGTGGAGGGGTATATATAGCCTCCACACAAAATCTAATCGTTAAACACAACATACCAAACTCGATGGGACCGAATCCTGAAACTCGGGCAAACTGATTCAGTAAATAATGTGACCGTTAGGATTTTCGATGGGACCGACATGTCAACTCGGTGGGACCGATACGGTTAGGGTTAGGGCATAACGTAATCTCGGTGAGACCTATTACACAAACTCGGTGAGACCGATTTTGGTAATAGACACACAGAGAGTTGGTCAGGCAAACTCGGTGGGACTGATTCGCTCATCTCGGTTGGACAGAAATGGTACGAAAGGGAAATAGAGAGTTTGCATTGCAATCTCGGTAGGACCGATTACACAAACTTGGTGAGACCGATTTGGTAATGGACACACACAGAGATATTACAATCCCATCTCGGTGAGACCGAGATCCCTGTCGGTGAGACCGAAAAGACTAGGGTTTGTGGCAGTGGCTATGTCAAGAGAACTCGGTGGCGCCGGATAGACAGATTCGGTAAGGCCGAGTTTGACTTTTGGTTTGGGACATATGTGTGGATGTGAGAAAGTGGTTGAGGGCTTTGGAGCATATCACTAAGCACTTTGAGTAAGCAAGCCATTAAGCAACACCTCATCCCCTCTTAATAGTATTGGCTTTCCTATGGACTCAATGTGATCTTGGATCACTAAAGGTAAAATGTAGAGTCTTGTGCTTTGAGCTTGAGCCAATCCTTTGTCCTTAGCATCTTGAAGGGGTTCCACATCCTCTAGTCCATGCCACTCCATTGTTGAACTTATCTAAAACATACTAGGTAAAAGTATTAGTCCAACAAGAGATATGTTGACATTAATTACCAAAATCACCCAGGGAGCACTTGTGCTTTCAATCTCCCCCTTTTTGTTAATTGATGACAACATACATCAAAGCTTTAGATAAAGATATAGAGAATAACAAGTAAAGCTTTGTAAAGACATGTAACATGCATAGGCTCCCCCTACATGTATGCAATCATGTAAATATGAAATATAGGAGCATGTGAATGCATAAGCATGACAGAGCAAGCAATGTGTTACATGTATCTGGCTATATGCATCAGAGCAAATGATGTGAATATGGGAAATGTACCTTCATGCTCATGAATCCTTCTTGCAAACAGTATGTACATTAGCAAGAAATTCTCATACACATGACTATGATGCATATACTTACCTTGTGGTCTTGAGTTGGCTTAGGAAGGAATGAACCTGCGTAAACAAGGTTAGACAACACGGATACACCTACTAGCCAGAGCAAACAAAAGAAACCACAAGAGAACCAAGACTTGGATGACATGTAGAGAGTAAGTATTGAGTACTCCATAGGATATAGACATGTCCCCAAAGGTAAAGATGTGCAATGAATTCAAGGATTTCCTTCCCTTAGATGTCTTGCTCCCCCTGAATCTAGCATCGGATATTGGGAGAAGATAGGGAACAGAAAATCAGAGCAAAGAAAAGAAACGGAGCTAATGCAATCAATCAAATATGAACATGTCTTTCCCCCTCTTAAAGACATGTGACTTCTCTCCTCTTGAACACCAAGCATCTGGGGTCTCTCTCCTGAGTATTTTCTCCCCCTATAGAAATGATTAAGCTTTGATGTGATCTCTCTCTCCCCCTTTGACATCAATTTCCAAGAAGGGTTCTTATAGATTTTTGCTACAATGGGTTTGGTCCTTGAGTGAGAGAACAAAGCAGCAAGTCGAATATCATGCTGGTAGAGGACAAGAATCATTGAGTGGAGCTGGATCAAAAGGAAAGCAGGAACAAGTGGCAAGTTGTCTTTCCTATAATGAAATCGGTGGCACCGAGTTGTGTGCTTTGGTTGCACCGAAAGGTTTCGATTGGACCAAAGGCAATAGGCCGGTGAGACCGAGTTCATCGCAGAGAAAACACTTTTCACCTTAGCTCACTAGTCAAGTAAGATCTCACAAGGATTTGCAAGGAATTAACTGAAAGATTTGCAATGAATTGGGTGCAGGGAATGCAAAACAGAAATGAAAGAAAAGAAATCTAGATGAAGTTTTTTTGAAAGGGGAAACAAATATGCATGAGACAAATGCAAGAGCATAGAAAAGAACATAAGAAAACTTCATCTAGAATTGGTCGGTGACAAAGTCACCTATGTTAGAGTATATTGACTTAGGAGTCAAGTGAGATCACTTGATCATAGGTCATACTCATCGTTTAAGCTCAAAATGGGGTTTCCATTTTTCGTCTAAGCATTTTGATGTATTCTCATCTTGTTGAGTTGCTTTGACTCATGTCTTGGAGTAAAGCTTCTCTAAGATGGAATAACATACCTTGGGTGGCGGTGTTGATCGTGATCATGTAGTTGAACTTGTGTGGGTTGCTCAAGGTTGATGTAGCTCATCAAGAGTTGGGAGCACCACTTAGAATTGAAGTTAATCTACCTACATGGGTTAGTTTTTGCAAGGAAGAGCACTTGTATCCAAAATGACAATCATGAAACTCAATGTAGAATTTTTCAAAGGATATGTTTGAATGGCTTCGTGCTTCCTTGTCTTCAACCACCATTGTGTAGAAACTTGGTGATGTAGAGATTGCTCAAGATGTGAGTGAGTTGCAATCTCATAGATTTTAGATTCATCCAAGTACCTACAAGGGTTAGATAACATGCAAGGTGCAAATATATCCAAGACATAAGATTATCATCATAAGAGAAAAATCAAGGATTAGTCATAGGCTCATGTCTTGCATGTATCCAAATGGAGTTCCTACTCCAAGTTTGAAGCATCAATGATGTTCAATTCACCTCTTAACCTGCAAAACACTTTCTCATCAAGTGGTTTAGTGAAGATATCCGCCAATTGCTTGTCGGTACGAACATGCTTAAGATTAATGTCCCCTTTGGCAACATGATCTCGAATGAAATGATGACGAACTTCAATATGCTTAGTTCAAGAGTGTTGCACGGGATTGTGCGCAATCTTGATAGCACTTTCATTGTCACAAAGCAATGGAACCTGGTTCACATGTATCCCATAATCTTTAAGAGTTTGGGTCATCCAAAGTAATTGAGCACAACATGAACCAGCGGCAATGTATTTCACTTCGGTGGTGGATAAGGATACTGAGTTTTGTTTCTTGGAGGACCAAGACACAAAATACCTACCAAGAAATTGACAAGTACCCGAAGTGGACTTTCTATCAACCTTGTCACCGGCATAGTCCGAGTCGGAGTAGCCAACAAGATTAAAAGAGGCCCTCTTTGGATACCAAATGCCAAAGTTTGGTGTATGGATTAAGTATCTCACTATCCTTTTCACGGCCTTAAGATGACATTCTTTAGGAGCGGCTTGATATCGTGCACACATGCACGCACTTAGCATAATATCGGGACGTGAAGCACATAGATATAACAACGAACCAATCATGGAGCGGTAAACCTTTTGATCAATCGGTTCACCATCTTTGGTCAAATCAAGATGTCCACTAGTAGGCATGGGTGTAGTCGTACCTTTGAATTCTTGCATATTGAACTTCTTAAATAAGTCCTTGGTGTACTTTGTTTGAGAGACAAAGGTACCTTCCTTAGTTTGCTTGATTTGCAAACCGAGAAAGAATTTGAGTTCACTCATCATCGACAACTCAAATTTCTCCGACATTAGCTTTCCAAACTTCTCACTAAAGTGAGGGTTAGTCGAACCAAATATAATGTCATCAACATAGATTTGGCACACAAATAGTTCTCCATTAACCCTTTTTAGTAAAAAGAGTATAATCAATTTTTCCAATTTCAAAGCCTTTTTCAATAAGGAACTTGGTCAAGCATTTATACCACGCTCTAGGAGCTTGTTTAAGACCATAAAGAGCTTTGTGAAGTTTGTAAACATGATTAGGTTTCTTAGGATTAACAAAGACAGGAGGTTGCTTAACATAAACTTCCTCCTCTATTTCACCATTTAGAAAAGCACTTTTAATGTCGATTTGGTACAAGGTGATATCATGGTGATTAGCATAGGCAAGTAAGATGTGAATGGACTCAAGTCTAGCAACGGGAGCATATGTCTCACCATAGTCCATACTTTCGACTTGAGTGTAGCCTTGGGAGACGAGACGTGCTTTGTTGAGAACTACTTGTCCATCTTAATCTTGCTTGTTGCGAAACACCCATTTGGTACCAATGATGTTGTGGTTGTTGTCGGGCTTCTAGACCAATGTCCACACTTGGTTTCTCTCAATGTTGTGTAGTTCTCTGTGCATGATGTTTATCCAATCCGGATCTTCCAATGCTTCTTCAACCTTCATAGGTTCAATGCTAGAGATGAATGAATAATGTTCACAAAAGTTAGAAACGAGTTTTAGAGCGAGTGATTCTCCCGGTTTGGATATCATTGTAGATTTGCTCGGCGGGATGGTCTTTGGCAACTCTTGCTCAAACTCATGAAAGATTTTGCTTGGATCTTGGTGGAACATCTTCTTCATCTTGTTCTTCTTCTTGGCCTTCTTCATTGTTGATGTTGTCGTTCTCTTGTCGTGGTGGAGAAGGAGGTTGTTGATGTTCATCTTGGTGTACTTCCTTGTTTTCTTCATCTTGATGTGTCCCACTTGTGGATGCTTCCGTATCAACTCTTGGTTCACCTTGTTGTGAGGTAGAAGCTTCCACTTGGACGGACGAGGTACTCTCCTTCACCTCCGTTGGATGAATCTTGCCAATAGACAAGTCTTGGATTTCTTCCGAAGGGTCTTTGTCTCCTACATCAATTGGCAATTTCTCTACTTGCGAGCCATTAGATTCATCAAACTTCACATCTACCGTCTCTTCAACACTACAAAAAAAAGACACATCCGTGACATTTTGGGCCGAATGAAACTTTTTTCTGTCATACATATGACACTTCTATGACGATAATTGTGACAAAACCCGGTATCATCATAGATGTGGTGAGCTCCTACTTCTATGACAAAAAATCATGACAGAAAATGGGCTTTACGTCCTGGGCGGGCCGGAGACGCAGCTGCATGGCATTCTTTGGGTCGTCCATGACGGAAAAAACCGTGGTAGAAGCGAGAGTGAGGAATATTTTAGGGAGTTTCCGGTGGGCGGTCGGGGGCCGAGCGATGCGCATTTCTCTCGTACACATACGCGCGTGTGTGCGAGGCGTTCGCTCTAACTGAACCCGAGCGAGGTGTTGGGCTCTAACTGAACCCGAGCGATCGATCGATGGCTGTTAACTGAACCCGGTCGAGCGATTCCTTCGCTACTGCTGCTAACTGAAGCCAATCAATGCTGCCTCTCTGGATGAACAGTGAGCATTGCGGGGGGGTGGATGAACAGTGAGCGGTGGGTGTGGATGCAGGACCCTGTGGCGTTGCCTCTGGATGAACAGGACAACCCCGTGGAGGGCTGGATGAACACTAGATGGTGGAGGGGTGCCGTGGAGGGGTGGTTGAACAGTAGCCGGTGGAGTAGCACGCGTGGAGGCTGGATGAAAGAGCCCTGGAGGCTGGAGGAGCTCGACGGTAGCCCGTGGAGGCTGGAGGAGGTCGACGGTGGAGATGAACAGTATCCCGTGGAGTCCCGTTTTGCGGTACGCCACACCCCTCCCGATAAACAGGACCCCCGTTTCGACCGTAGCGCTCCAACACAAGTTCGTTTCATCCTCTTTGCGGTATGCCACACCCCTCCCAATCAACAGGACCCCGTTTCGACCGTAGCACTCCAACACAAGTCCGTTTCGTCCGTTTTGCGGTACGCCACACCCTCCCGATCAACAGGACCCCCGTTTCGACCGTAGGAGGTCCGTTTCCTCCATTTTGCGGTACGCCAGACCCCTCCCGATGAACAGGATCCCGTTTCGAACGTGGCCGGTCGAACACAAGGTCGTTTCCTCCGTTCTGCGGTACGCCAGGCCTCGTTTCCATCGCCTGTTCTGTCCAAGCCCTCCCGATGAACACAAAGACGCATTCCGTTCCGACCCAGCCGGTTGGCTCCCCATGAAAATGATGACGACGATGTTTCTCCGTTCCGACCCAGCCATGTACACGAGCCCTAGACGTACGTATGCGCGAGTAGGAGTTTGAGACCCCCCGTATGTACACATACATGGCCATATTTTCTTTCTTGCACACTGGCCGCTATACGTATGTGTACATGCTATGTGCGCGCCTCTACTACGACACGTGCACACCTCTACATGACATGTGCGCGCCTCTACATGCACTAGTATATATGTACGTACACGTTCGCGACCAGAATGACAATGCTACATACGCTTCGACCAGGTGGGTCCCGACTATCAGGCACTTCCTTGCATACGAAGATGTAGCTGGTGGGTCCCAGCAGTCAGGGGGCAATCGTTTTTTTTTTGCCCGGACGCACTTCCTTGCATGCGAAGGTGTAGCTGGTGGGTCCCAGCAGTCAGGGGGCGAATCGTGTTTTTTCGGATGCACTTCCTTGCGTGCGAAGATGTAGCTGGAGGGTCCTAGCAGTCAGGGGGTGAATTATTTTTTCGGACGCACTTCCTTGCGTGCGAAGATGTAGCTGGTGGATCCTAGCAGTCAGGGGGGGCGAATCATTTTTTTTTTTGCCCCGGACCACTTCCTTGCGTGCGAAGGTGTAGCTGGTGGGTCCCCAGCAGTCAGGGGGAAACGTTTTTTCGTGAAATACGGTGGCCCGTCCGGTGGGTCCCTGCTGTCAGGTGGAGGAAAAATTATTTTGCGCGTAATAAGGAGGCACTTCCTTGCGGCCGCCGTGGACCCAGCTGTCAGCCTCTCCACGCACAGTACTCTTTCGATGGAAGTCGGTCCACATTGACCATGCCGTGCCGAGAGCACCACGGCGGTGGACGACGGTGAGGCCTAGGAAGGGGACGACGCGGAGCCGGGGAAGACGCAACAGTGGATGCCCATGCGAAGAGGAGTACGAGGGTTCATTGGTTCGGCTGCGGTGTGAGGCTGCTGTCGCCGCAGAATAACAGGGGGTGTGGGTGAGTAGAGGGATGGCCTGGCTAGTGGTGGGAGTAGTAGGGGCGGTGAGGCCTCTGCAGCATCACAGCCGGCCACGGGAGGCAGGAGTATGCGGCACGACCGGCGCTGCTTTGGGCGGCTGGAGCACGAAGACCAGAGGTTGAAGAAGCACTACGACCGTTGGATGGACATCGTACGGTCACTGGAGCTAGAATTGTTCATATTGACTAAGTTGACAAAGCCCTTCGTCCCCGTAAACTTAGTAGGCCCACAAGTCAGCCTCCCACCAAGGTGAGTCCCAGCTAGCAGGGGGAGTATTCATTTTTTTGTGCGTAATAAGGAGGCATTTCCGGTGGGTCCGAGCTGACAGCGGGGGGAACGTTTTTTTCGCGAAATACAGAGGCCCTTCCGGTGGGTCCCAGCTATCAGGTGGAGGAATCATTATTTTGCGCGTAATAAGGAGGCATTTCCCTGTGTGGGCCCCTACTGTCAGCCTCTTCCGATGGCTGTTGTTTGTTGACCATGTTGACCTCGCCGCGCCGAGAGCACAAACGCGGTGGACGAGGGCGAGGCCCAGGAAGAGAACCACCCGGAGCCGGCGAAGCCACCGCAGCGGATGCCCACGCTGAGGGGAGTACGAGCGCTGACTGGTCGGCTGCGGGGTGAGGCTGACGTCGCCGGAAAATAACAGGATGTGTGGGTGGTTAGAGGGATGGCCTGGCGGCAGCACAACCAGCCACGGGAGGAGGGAGCAGGCAGTCCCGCCGGCGCTGGTTTGGGCGGCTGGAGCAGGAAGATCAGAGATTGAAGAAGCACGGCGGCCGTTGGATGGACATCCAACAGTCACTGCTGTGTGTTGACTAAGTTGACAAAGCCTTGCGTACGCGTCAAAAAAAATTTAGGACAGCGTCATCGTCAACCTAGTAGGCCCAGAAGTCAGCCTCCAAATCTGTGGAAAACAGCATACAGCCCATTAGCCATTATTTTCAATAATTTACAGCCCATTTGCTAATTCTTAAGGATATTTGAAGCCCATATTCTTTTTATTAGCATTACAGACCATATATTCTGGGCACTGCTAAAAAATTCAACGAAATTTTGCATATTTCGGTGGGGTCCGAACTCTTTTAATCACGAAATTTCGAGTCACGTTAAAAATAATTTTCAAAAAATTATATCAAAATAAAATTCAAAAAACAATTCTCCGCAAAAAAATGAATGAAATTTAGAATCTTAACTAGCAAGATGCCCGTTCGTTGCACGGAACATGAAGATGCATTTGTATGAGTAGTTTATCTTGTGGGAGAAAAGATGATATTTTAATGTAATTGCCAGTTGGCTTTGGTTTTTATAAGAGTAGAGAGTAGAGAAATCCTGAAAAAATGATATTTTAATGCAATTGCCGGTTGGCTTTGGTTTAAAAATTTACAGCCCATTTCTTACAACTTATAGCCCATTTTCTGGGGAAGCCCATTTCTTACTACTTACATCCCTCCTCGTCTTGAAAGATTTGCAGCCCAGCAGGGCTGAGAAAAGCAAGTAGGCCTCGGTTTTGGTATTCTCCAAAAAAAAGAACTGGGCTAGCCAATTTCAGAAAGAAAAAATATATCAACTGGGCTCGTCATGTGCTTAATAAAAGCGTAAGCGTGGGCTAGACGGGCCACAGCCCCCGCACAGCGCGCAGTTGAGCTCCGTCTCTGAAACTGAAAAACAACTGGGCGAGCTGCTGGGTCCCTGGTGTTATCCGCTCGTTGTGTAATTTTCTCGTTTATTGACTACATTGACAATGGCGTGGAACCTAGTTGTCAAACAATTAGGAGGAAGTATTTTTTTGGCTTGTAATAACGAGGCACCTGCTTGCGAAATGCAATGACCCTGGTGGGTCCCTACTGTCAGCCTCTCCACGTACAGTCATCTCCTGATTCCTCTTGGTTGTTGACCATGTTGACAACGCCAGACGGCGGCGGGCACAGCGAGCGAACCAAGGCGGAGAACGACGGCAAGGCCTCGGACGGGAACGAACAGCAGCCATGGAAGATGCGGCAGTGTAGTGGCAGGTGGAGGGGAGTACGAGGGCAACAACATGCAAGTCAAGCATACAAATGGTACAAAAAGCCCAAGGATTAATTGTTCATCAAATTTTTAGACAAAACCCAGATTGAACATGACAGTAACATCTAACCCAACCACTCTTTTTTGCAGTCACAAACAAATGGATCGGTCTGATCCATAAAATCAACATCCTGTGCAAAAAAATTATTTCAGGATGTCTACAACTTATTGTAAATAGAAGCCGAGCACGTTTAGAAGCCCATTTGTCCACCTGAAACTTCTTTTTTTGCTGTTCAACATGTTCGTCCGTGAGAAATCTCTTGCTGTAAAAATTAAGCCTCATGGACAATAGTAACCTCGCATTCAACAGGAAGAATGTGACAAAGCTTCTGTTTGCCTGGTTGGATGCATATCGTCCCATCGTTATTGTCCTCAAACGAATGTCATGAGAACTGAGAAAATCCTTGTGCTTATTACGCCAACGATTGGTTATATGTTTTTCTCCATGTGGTTCTGCCTAAGTAGACATGAAGATTGAAAACAGTTAAGGTCTGAAAAAAGAGTATGTCGAAAGAACGACAGCTGAACAGTTAATTCTAGTACAATATATACGGGCTTTCAATGTGCATGAAATCATCACCTCTATGTATAAATTCTCCAGAGATCGAAAGCATCGCAGCAAGCCAATAATTATGTCCAGATCAAAACTATACATTCTGATATATATGATCTTGACAGAATCCAGCAGCATTGATAGGCTATCAATGGACGAACTCTTCATTGAGCATATAACATAATATTAGTACCCAAAGTGTACTCCAAGATGATATAAAACTTATGCGCACAAATGAAAAATGCAGCATATGATTACAAATGTGTAGATGATAATATACGGTACCTGAAAAAGTGAGGAGCCAAACACCAACTCCTTGTGATTATTAAACGGGTCACGAATTACACCCAAGGTCTCCAGTTTGGGCGCAGAGACGACAGTTATTTCTGAAGGTGTATAACAATTATGAAGGAGCAACCTTTCAAGTGAAGGGGCATCTTCGATGATGAGCTGTTGTCCTTTAAAACAAATTCCAATGCTTTTAAGGTGAGGCGACTTTATTTGGAGACAACTGATACCGATTTCTATTCCCAAAACAATCAGCAAGCGCTCCAGGGCAGGGCAACTGGAGTGGATGATGCTGTGCAGTGAGGCCTCCGACAGATAAACCACCACAAGCGAAAGTTTTTTTAGCAGTGGGAGTCGAAGCATTTGTACCAGATCGTCTGGTAGATGGCACCGGGCGAAGGTGGCGGTGTGGAGAGAGGAGGAAAACCGCGAGATGGACAACGGTGGTGTGGGCACGAATTCTTGGTATGTTCGTGGTATGAAACTTTCGTGGTAATGGTAGAACTCAAACTGCTGGAGTTTTCCGAATTCAGGGGATGTCAGCCAAGCGTCCACCTTGCCGGGTATGGACAGCAGGTAGCTTGTCGGGATGCAGAGGCATTGAACGGGGCCCTGCTGGTGAGAAGAGACGATGGCTCTGAGGAGATCAAATTCAGGAAGGACAGATATCTGACGACAGTCGAGATTGAGGGGCGCGGTGCGCCATAGAGGGCGCCACCGAGTTGAGAGGACTTGTGTGCGGCAGCAATCCTTGGTGGGGAGAAGCGAGATGATCTCCTCAAGGATGACGCCCGGGAGATCGCTGATGCGGTCCACCGGAGATTCTACCGGTTCCTCAGATCCGGGTGGGGGGGCTCGCCGCTTCTCCCCGCGCTACCGGGTGCGGGATCTACAACCGGCGTCGCCGCTGGCGGGAGCCTCATCTTCTTGGCGCTGGGGCCAGCCGACTCCATTTTCCTTGTGGGCGTCGCGCCGAGCTCACGGGTTTGAGCAGAGTAGCCAGAGACGAGCCTAGTGGCAGTGCGAGTGGGGAAGAAGGAGGGCTGGGGATTTCTGTAGGAGTGGAAGAAGAGGAGCAGGCGTTTTCTGTACGAGTGAGGAAGAAGGTGAGCGGGGTTTTCTGGACGAGTGAGGAAGATTGGGGAGCGGGGGGAATTGGGGGGGGAGACGGAAGCGGGAGAGCGAGTTGTTCGTGTTTATAAGGCCCGCTGCACTAACTACTCGCTTTTTCCCAAGAACCGCTCTCTTCTTTTGTGTTGCTGCATTGGAGCTGGCGCATGGACTTGGCTGACTGGCCATGCATGCAGGATGCATGTGCCCGCCGGCCACTGCATGCGCCTGGTTTGTTACTAGGCCTATTTAATAGGGTGGTTATGGAGTAAATTAAGGAGATTTATTTTCTCTGTGTGCATCCACCAAATTAGAGGATGCGGTACTGGATGCAGACACTCACATTAAACTAACATTCAGAAGAACAAAAGTTCAGCATGTCTATGCATCTCAATGATTCACCATACTATAACTAATACAAAGCTGTGAGAAGGTGTGGAAATAAAGAAAATCGGTCGATGCTTCTCTGAGCAAAGGGCCTCCCTGCGCACGCATTAATTTCCTGGGCATGCTTGTTTCTTCTCAATGTTGCGAGCACTTTGAGCATGTTGGCAACTCCACAGCTAGCTAGCTGCCTCATCTTGCAATTGATGCTGACACATTTGCAGCAAACACATGAGGCAATAGAGATGACTCAACATGGGTCCATATTGTGCAGTTCCCCTGAAATCATATTCATTGTCCTGAATCTGAAAAGATAGGAAAACAGTAGCTATACTTAAATGGTGTTGCAAAACAGTAGCACATATCAATAGCTCGGCATGACAAAACACGATCATCTGGACGAAGGGGATACTGACCTGCCTGAGGAAGATTATATATAATTTCATAAGTCCTTGGTTGATTTCCACCTTCGGCTGCACTGCTTGTTTGCTCCTCCACACATGACAGGATCGTTCCGCACTGCATTCAGCAAGTCAACGTACGAATAAGCTAATTTCATCTTGCGGTGGTCATTGTACCTAGTTACGAATGTAGGAATACCTGGAGCACCATGAGGTTAGCTGACAGCAGGTAGATGCAGCCATATAAATTTTGTGCGGTGCTACCAAAATTGAGGTTTGTATCCCTTCCCGTTATGAGAATTCTTCTTGAAGTTGGTAGAATGTGACGGCTTGTTCTTTGCATCAAACTTGCCTTTCCCCTGAGATTTGTTCTTGTTGTTTTGGGGCTGGTTGGGCTGGAAGTTCTTCTCGTGTACCATGTGGGCACTAGAAGCTCCCTCAGCGACCCGAGCACGTGTGTCTTTTGCTCTCGCCTTCTCCTCAAAATCAAGAGTGCTAATGAGATCCAAAACAGAAAACTCATGTCTCTTGTTTTTCAGAGAAGTAGCAAAATCGTTCCACGAAGGTGGAAGCTTGGCAATGATGGTCCCAGCAACAAATTTGTCCGGCAACACACACTTAAAGTACTCAAGTTCCTTAGAGAGTGACTGTATCTCATGAGTCTGCTGAACAACAGAGCGCTCATCAGTCATCTTGTAGTCACAGAATTGCTCCATGACGTACAACTCGTTGCCAGCGCCCGAGGGCCCAAACGTGGCCTCGAGCGCAGCCCACATGTCTTTGCCGCTGTCAAACGACATATATGAATCCACAATGGAATCGTCAAGAACACTCAGCAGGGCGGCTTTGAAGAGGGTATCCATGTTCTGAAAAGCTTCCTGCTGTGTAGGATTAAGATCGCCCTCAGGCTTACCCTTAGTGGCGTCATAGCAGTACATGATCTGAAACCAATATACTGCTCTTGTGCGCCACCTTTTATATTGCACCCCCTTAAAAGTAGGCGGCTTCAAAAGCGCAGCAAAACCACTCGGAGTAAATTGCCTGTAATCAGGTTTTTGGATTGGATTCTTGAATATATGAGCAATTTAGTATGAGATTTAATCCGAATCAGCAGTAAATAGATTATGACGACAATTGCAAACATCAAAGTAATGATGCGGACTAAACCAGGAGGACAGAATCACATACTGTACAGCGGGAGCAGAACCGATGTCGTTGATGTTGTCACTCATGTCGTTGATGAAGAGGTTACCGAGGTCGGGGAAGAAGGCTGTCGTTGAGGAAGTCGTCGCTGGCAGCAGTCACAGGAGTGTGCTCCCCAAAAACCTGACCTCCCCTCTCCCGTATAGGATCACAAAAGGCGGGATTCAAAGGACTGTTATCCCTTCTCACGATGCACGCCGGAAGGAGGGCTGGAGAAGAATTGCGTGGCGGCGCTAAGATCTGGAACGGTGCAAAACCATATGATACAGCGGCGGCTAGGGTAGAGCATGTCAGGTCGGTCATGCGAGTATAATAGTAGGCCTTTGGCCCCCAAACCCCACGTCCAAGTTAATAATAGCTCAAAAAAGTCAATAATATCCCCACCAAGGTTTGTCTCAAAAAATGGAGTAATTAAGGCATTCGTTAGTCCCTTTAGTATAAATACTATATCATTAATAATGGCCCCACCTTTTGTCTCACAAAGTATGTTGGAGTACAATCGGCTACATGTTTACAATCCGCTTCTCTTTTCTCTCCTCTTCTCTCTCCTTCAACTAAGCACAAATACTATATTTAAATCCTTATAGCCTGCTTATGTCATCTAATTGTAGTACTTGCTCTAAAGTTACTCTCCATTGTGTAGTCTGAAATGTCGGGCGTGCAGCGGGCGGTGCCCTCGGTCGGCGTGCCGCTTCAATGGCGGAAGCAATGAGAGGTCACGTCGCCCTGATTTGCCATCAATGTGGAGCGGCGGGCTCAGCTGGCGCCGGGAGGGAAGCGCGCGCGGGAGGGGGGAGGGGTTTTGTTGGGCCAAGAAGGTGAGAAGCCAACTTGGGATCGGTCCGGACGGGGAAATATCATGTGCTCCCATACTCTGCATATGACACTAGTCTATGTTACTACTCCCTCCTTTCCGGTTTATAGAGATGTTTAGAGTAACATAGTAATATGTTACAGTATAAGTTACTCCCCACTATGACTAGCCTTGGCCTCTCCCAGTGCTCCACCATGTATAGCTGCTAAGCCTGCCACGTAGGCATAAAATATGATGTGGCACCAATAAACTAAGCACCTATGCATTGAAGACTTGAGTTACTAAGCCATTTAATGCACTTAGCACCTCATCTAAAGAGCATGGTTAATAGTATAGCCAGCTACTGGCTATAAGCCAGTGCCATGTCATCTACAGCCCATCTTATAGTCAACATGTACAATAGTAGATCAAAAGAGTGTACTACTTTTTTATTATGTGGCCCACCTTTCATTCTCACAAAGTGCCTAGAGCACGTGCTAGAGCTGGCTCTTCACGAAGAGCCCTCTTACCTTCTCTCTCCTCTTCTCTTTCCTCCAACTAAGCCGAAATATACTAGTTTATTCCTTATAGCCCGCTGACTCAACTCTATTGTACTTGCTCTAAGCACATCTAAGCACTTACTAGCACCCCCTTGACCGTGGACCTTGACGGTGTACGTCACCTTGTGTCCTATAATTTTCCTCGTCGTCATCTGAGTCCTAGAAGATCTCACCCACATCATCATTAGCATGAAGCCACCTTGATAGACAACATGCACAGAAGGAGTAGAGGCGACTGGGGACGCACCACCACCACGTCGTGGGCACTCCGTATGTGCTCATGTGCATGCAGCGTGCGTGTTTTTCCATCGGTGCTAGCTCTAAGGCCGAGGCTGCGGTCGTCTTCGTCTCCGACTAGTAGTTGAGCAACGATGGTAAAGAGGTGCTGCAAGAGATGCGTATGCGCTGTTGCGTGCGAGCTTCACCGTAGCACGACAAACCGGACGTCACCGCGGATGGCGCATGCCTCCATGCAGCCGAGTATGTGCGCATGCATGTGTTATTCACGTGCATTCTGCGGCCGAGCGTGTGTGCATGCACGTGTTGTGTACGTGCGTTGTGTGCTCCATGCTGTGCGCGTATGTGCATGAGTTGGATAGGATGGAGTTAGTGCGTTGGCTTGTGTACATGCGTGGCTGCATGCGCCCTGTACATGCGTCGCTTGTTGTGTGGTTATCAATAATTCAATATAAACTACTCCCTCCGTTCCTAAATATAAGTCTTTCTAGCCATTTCAAATAGACTACAACATACGGATGTATGTAGACATATTTTAGAGTGTACATTCACTCATTTTGTTTCGTATGTAGTCCCTTATTGAAATCTCTAAAAATACTTATATTTGGGAATGGAGGGAGTATAAAACATCTTCAACTTAGCACCTGATGTACCGTTTCTAGTGGTTAGCAAAAAGTTCATGTTCTTTTATTTGTTTATAGGTGGGCAGGCGGCAAAAAACAGGGGAAAACGCGCAAGGTTCCTTGCAGACGCTCCACCGCGAGGTTCCTTGATCCTTCTCGGTCGTCGGGAATCTATGCTCTTCAACTCTTTTCTTTTACGTGAGCTTTGTTCATACTTTTCCCAACACGCGAGACATCTAGCATCAAGGTGCACGTGTCATGCAAGAAAATGGAGATAATCAGATAAGCAGTGCGTAAGTGAGTCGTGCGGGAGGAAAAGCGGGGGGAAACCCTTTTTCTTAAGTGAGTCGTGCACTTCGATGGCACCTACGCAATATTTTTCTCCTCGATGGCACGTGAATAGTGCACGTACTCAACGACGGGGCACATGATGGTAGCAATGACATGGTCGGCCCTTTTTTGGAGAGATTACGTACTACTAGTAAATAACTTTGATGTGTCCCATCAACTCATAGAACAACAAGAAGCTTGATTACGCCTTCTCCCTTGCAAACGCGTGCGCGGTGGCTCGCAGCACGAGGAGAAACTTTTGCTTACAAGCGATGGACGAGCAACAGTTCATTTGGTGTCAGATTGCCAGAAGCACTACTGTAGAACCATCGACTTCCGGAAGAGGCGAAGAGCCAAGCGCAAGGTCACCTACTAACCTTAGGCTAGGCGTAGTGGGAGTAACATAAGTAGGGGTACCTCCTTTTTTATTCTAGAAACAACCACACGCGAATATCAAGGTGCTGGTTACGTAGAACAAATTTCCTAGAGTTCGTGCTCAGCCCTTCTCTATCTCTCTTCTCAGCCAGCCAGCGGACGCATGGAGCCCATCGTCTATTTGCTCACATGCGGTCTCACATGTCAGTGAAAACGCAAGAGGACCCACTGAACCTGCACATCTTTCACCTCGACGTGCTGGTGATGACAAACAAATCTAATAAAGATCTTCGGTGGCCGCTTTTGGAGTTAGTCAAGAGTAGTAAGATTCTATTTATAGTTTAACCCAAGATGCACATCACGTGGCTTCAACTACCACTCTATTTTCTTGCATGACACGACCTGGATGCTGGATGTCCCACGTGTCGGTAAAAGGAGGAAGAGCCCGACCAAATCTTTGGTTGTGCTCTCGGATTAGACTAGTTGTGCTAACTTAAAAAAATTATTGTGTCCTCCCTCCGTTCCAAAATACTTGACTTCCATTTGTCCAAAAATGGATGTACCTATATACTAAAACATGTCTAGATACATCTATATTTTGACAAATAGAAGGCATGTATTGTGGAACGGAGGGAGTAGAATGGATGCAAGTTTTGGTATTGGGAAGAAGAGCACATCCATATATTGATAGAGCGTTGGAGTTGGCCTTACAAGTGGGACCGCAGTTGAGGAAATCGACTATCGGCAAACCCCCACCTCGCCCGCCGCACGATGGTTGAGTTAGAGAAATGATGAGGTTGAAGAGATTGCTCTAGCACGGACTCCAAGAAATATGGTGTCAGATGGAAGTCGTGTTGGTGGCGTGTGCCGTACTCCTGGTCGTGAATGCTTGTTCTAGCCCATGCCACCCTACTACTCCTACTACTTACTATATAGTACTAGTATCAAGGATTCCAGGTGCTGGCTACGTACAGTATGGCTATAGTAAAAACACCCACCTGACGCACGAAGCATGTGAAGCTAGTACAAATAGTGTACTACTATTGTTGATTGGCCTCATCCGATAACCTGTTGCAATGCACGTACAATTATGTATTTGGAAAATATTTTTTTGCCTCATCGCACCACTCACTCAGAGAAGCGACTCGAAAGCCATTCATACATTTAGTAAGTTTATCACAGGCATATCATTTTATTACATACAACAGGTCATCAACCCACATCGACAATAAGGATACATTATAAATACTAAAGTTTTCATCACACAACAAATAACAAGCAATGAAATGAACTTCAACTCAACCAATCCTCGGCGTTGGAAACGCTTGCTTTGAACCACAAGTGATTCTCTGGGACAGGCCATCTATTGTTGATATCAAGACCAGCGCAGGACTGATCATCCAGGCTGAAGCGGCCTACTATATCAATACCAGGGTAGGGAACCACCCAAATGTCTGAGGTATAGACACAGTTGCTTCTCATAAATGGTACTAGTAACGTTGTGTCAACAACAGTTGGATCACCTTTCACCATCATTGGATATTTTTGTCCAAGGAAGAGCGAGTTTTCTCCAAGACTATCAATTCTATACCAGGGAGAAGGTGTTGGCGCTAGCACACTAGTATCCATCCCGAATACCATGCAACGGGTGTTGGAATAGGTCCGGAGAGTGCGACCATGGGAGACAACACGTGCTCCCTCGGTAGTAACAAACTCAGTGCGTTGTATACACACAAGAGGTGATCCATTGGAATTAGTTGCCAGGTGCCACTGAGTATATACGTTCTTCTCGTCCTCATGCTCGTGATCATCACCATTGTCATCTCCCCCTTGGTTATAAAAATTTTCAAGTATAGGTGGTGGAATGTTCACAGGACCTTGGAAACACAAGAAGAAGGTTAATTAGTAAAGGGAAACTTGCTAACCCGCATGCATGTGGATGAAACAATTATAATTATGGTGGAAGACAAACGTACCGAAAGTATAAGGATTCCATGCAAAAACAGTGCCATGAGTGGTGGCAGCAAACACAAGGCCCTCGTATTGAATTGCATCACAGTACACATCCGTGTATAGAAACTGATTTTTGAGCAATATCCATCCAGTCGAACCACGAAGGACGGCAACAAGCTTGTCAAAGATAGCAACAACTTCATAGTTGTTGTAATTCCAAGAGAGGATGGGAACTCAACGAATTGCTATCTTCCGTAGAAGACAGTCACCATGATCGTATTTGAACGTGCGTACAATACCGGTGTGCTCAACCTCTGGGCAGTCTGCTGAGACTTTTGGAAGTGGAACCCGGTCACGAGTGTACACATTCAGAAGTTCCCACTCACCCCAATCTCCATTTGCACCTGCCTAATCCTTGCCCTCAAGCGATGGCATCTTAACATCATACATATCATTATCAAGCGGCATCAACTTGCACAAGCCGAGGCCTCCGTCGTCCTCGCGCCAGTAGTCATCAGGGTCACGACGAAGAAGATAGGGGAGATCAAACCGCTCCTTGACTCTTGGGTTCCTTGTAATGATGTTATTAGTTGAGTAGATAATGGGCTTGGACGAACCTGCCATGCTAGCCGAGGTGATGACGTCACACTGATCAATGAGTTCCTCCACCACGTCATCTTTCAGATCGGGGCAAGAATAACGGGGCCGTTTCTGGCATGTTCCCTCCATGGAGAAGACGATCGAACAATGGCAAAAGGAAGGGTGAAGGGCTGAAGGAAAATGGAGGAGGGAGAGGAAGAGCATGCGATAGCAGTTCCAAATCGAGAGGGAAAGGTGAAGAGTCAGTGGAAGGTTGCCAGTTTGCCATGGTTCACGAAGAGGCGCCCCGGCCTACACGTCCGTTCGGAAATACTAGTAGAAAAGGACTCGCCGTCGTCTCACTGATATGTTGGAACGGGACCACATGTCAACGAAACATGGTGTGTAATTTCTCATGCAAAATGCAATCTGGTCGCATTGGCCCGAGGTGCCGGATTAGTTTTTTTTGAAAGTTTACCGCATTAGTTATCGGCCTTTATTTTTTTAACATGCAATCTGAATGGATAGCTCCTGTGGTCATCACACGTGAGCGGACATAGTGATGATTGATTCGCCCGAGCAACTTATTACTGTGGGAATATGGGAGTACTGGCGGATTCAAGGAACAGACAAATGATGGTTGCTTCGTCCGAGCAACTTACTACGGCGAAGGTGGGGCTCTGTGATTTGACTGCTCACTAGTCATTACTACTGCAGCGCAACGACCGGGGTGAATCTTTCCCTTAAGTTGTGTTGTGCACTCAATATTGTTGCATGGCAGGTCGAGCCGGATGAAGGATGTCCAACATGACACAGCTTTGGTACCTTAAAGGCACCTGCCTTTGGGTCACTGACATGTGGGTCAGCCATCTATTGGACCCACATGTCATAGACACAAAGGTAGGTGCCTTAAGGCACCGAAGCATTGTCCATGTCCAACATGTCGGCGAAACAAAGTTGAATTGTTTCTGGCATTGCTATCAATCCTTTAGGATTTGTTTATATGTATGCATAATTTTGATGAAATTGTACTATGATGCTATGAAGGTTTCAACTTTGGTTCCCGCAGGAAAAAAAAGGTTTCAACTTAGGATTCATGTGTCTTGCCTCGAGATTATCTCGTTACAACATTCCATCAAATACAAATGAAACTACCATGGCTAATGCATCTCAATGGTTCACAGATCAGCGCCAATATTCACATCACAACTGAATACAAAGTTGTGAGAAGGTGTACAAATAAAGAAAAAAATATAATTGATCGATGTTGTTCGTAGGCATGGCTCCATTTCCTTGGCACAGCGTTCATTGCTTGGCAGCTAGTTTCACCCAGCTCTGTAGCCAAAAAAGAGGTGTATGAAGGACACCACAATCCGATCATTTTGTGCAGCTCCACTAAAATCGAGCGGACCATCCCTGTTTGCAAAGATATCCAGTTAGTGTGATTACAATAATAGTGGAACTAGATGATGAAACATAACACACATAAATAGAAGCCGATCACCTCTACGATTTCTCTTTAGGACTAACTTCTTGTTGGAGAAGATTAGGCACGGAGTTGGATGAGAAGGATAGCAAAACCAATCTCCCTTTCTGCAGTCCCACGGAAATGTAAAAACGTTGCCCGTGTGACATTTTGGCGGAACTGCACAAAACACTCTTTAGAAAAGTGATTTGTGCAGTTCACCAAAAGGTCGCAATAGCAACAAGGTGAAAATGGATAGCCCTGTTTGCAAAAGGAGGTCGAAAGGAAACAATTACTGCCCAATAACACGAGTTGAAGACACATACACCGACAAAAAAGAAGCATGTTCCATGTAATAATTAAGGGAAAGATAGCACATGGTGGTTTATCAAAAATGGTTTGAGGACGAGATTGCAAGATGGAAAGTACGCCGACCGAGATACGATTTAAGCAAACAACTAAAGAAGATCCACATGCAGCAACGTGGGAAGATGGGCAGTGGAGCAAGGCCGGAGGAAGCTGTACCTGAGGGTCGTCGGGATGTTACTAGGAGGGCGTCAGCGGCCGGGACCTGCCCATACTGCGGCAGCGAGCAAGTGGCGAAGGCCCTACCGCGCCGGAGCTTGGTCAGAGAGAACGGCGGGTACCGCAGATCGGGACGTGCTGCCTCAACGCCGTCGAACGGAGAGACGATGCACATCCTCCCTTTTTGTCGTCGAACGGAGAGACAATGCACATCCTTCCTTTCCGCCGGCGAATGGGATGCGGCCGGATCACTGACCAACGATGAGAGAGAGAGGCCACAGCGGCCTTGTGTGAGATGGTGTGATGAGAGACAAACCATTTTTCCATTTTCCCCATGGCAATCGTTTTATATTCTATACGTGCCATTGAGGAATATATAACTATTTAATGCTAACACGTCAAGTCGAACTTTGTTCCATCTAGGCGTGGTACCCGCCCTCCTTCAAGTAAACAACCGCTACACGCGTCAAATTATCACGTGGGCTACCTTTTCGTACAGAAACGAACTCCACCGTGTACCCGCGCGGGTGTGGCTGGGAACGAGACATGAGTACGTGTGTCCTGCGCGCACTTCTTCTTTAGGTGCAGGTACGTGCGTGGGTGGGTGTGAGAGAGATGGTTTGTGCAAAACAGAGGCAATGTGTTGATGATATCTCAATCAGAAAAATGTAACATATGCAATGTGTGTGAAATGGAGTCATGGACGTGAGATATCGATAGAATTGAAAATAGGTATGAAGTGTGTGGCTGCGCGATTGATAAAGAGTGCCATCGAATTTGTGTTTGCCCATGTCAAAGATACAGGGCGGCTGGCCTACTAGAATTTGAGAGGGCAGAGGTGTAGTTTTTCTCCGTGGCATGGATACCTACTACAACGTTCGACTATCGGTGTGTGTGGGGGGGAGGGGGTAGAGACCGATCGACTAGTATATGTGTGTGGGGAAGGAGAGAGACCTAGCTATGTACTGAGGGAGATCGATCGACATCCATGGATATGTGTAGCAGAGGAATAAGGTTGGGGAAAAGACAAAGGTAGAGCATCGGAGGGTTGGTGGTGGAGTGGCGTTTGGTGGGAGAGGCCTACTAGACAAACGGAGGGTATGAATGCAATATCAATAAGACAGGGCGGGGGTGTCTGTGTATCTATGCACGTGCGTGTGAGAGACGGGTCGTGAGGTATTCAAGGATGATGAGGGGAGAAGATATGGTTGTGGTAAGCATACGTAACTACATAGGAAGATCAACCGTCGTGTGTCCGAGAAAAGGAGAGACATAACTAGCAAGGTAAGTGTATCGGTGCTTGGTGAAAACGAATTATTGTCGACCTGGATATATGTAGGGAGATCAGTTCATATACACGCCTGTATGTGTTAGAAGCAAATAAGGTCCGGAGAGGCACACAGGGGGAGAGGGTGTGGCTAGGAGGTGGTGCGAGAGGCCTACCATGTCGAGGGGGAGGAATGTGTGAGTATGTGATTAATGAAAAGAGGGGCGGGAGTGTGCACCTACGTGGAATCGTATTGGACATAGGGGGGCATGGACGGTGAGAAGAGAATAGGGGAAGTATATATGTGTTTGTTGTAGGCACACTTGGCTAGAGAGGTATATCGACCGGTGTGTGCCAGGAAGAAGGAGCCGGGGGCCTACACACACCGCTGGTGGACGACCTAAAGAGAAATAATGAAGGTACGCGATGGAGGGGACGCTAAGGGTGGGTGAGAGGGGGGCAGGCGTGTGCATGCACGATAGAAAGTTAGCGCTAGCTAGCTACAAATAGAAGACGATCGTGAAGGTGTAAAAGACGAACAAAGATCATAATTCATTATAAAAAAGTGGATACGGATACTTGAAGAAGATATCATAATGTAGAACATTGATTATAATTTGGGCTAATGTGTGGCTTTTGCAACTCAGGTCTAAATATTTGTCATAATGTAGGGGTGGGGCACTATACTTTGTGTGATAAACACGGTGTACATATGGAACATGGTTTAGATTATGAATATATAGTTAGTACATCAAATGTACTATTATTTGGAATCAACATCAAGTGTATTCAAAAAATAGAATTTGAGTTCATGTAGTACACATAGTTCATATCTATCTCTATAGTAATCATGTGGTGTGTTATTAAGGTAATACACGAATGATGGAGGAAGTTGGCAACAATCATGATTGTAGATTCTTATCGAAATAGAGAAACGAATTCAAATTTAGTTCGAATTGCAGCAGTAGTATAGACATTTGGAATGCACTAAAATGTTGGTATGAGTAGGTTACATGCATTATACAGCAAGCGAAAAAAATTAATCGGACATAACATGGATTCATACTCCCTCCTTCCATCTATATAGGGCGTAATGAGATTTTTAAGACCGCCTTTGACTATTGACAAGATTAATAGTACATGACATGCACAATGTGAAAATTATATCATTGAAAGAACCTTTCACAAACGAATTTAACGGTGTGCTTTGTGTAAGTTGCATGTCATATATTATTGCTCTAATATTTGGTCAAAGTTAGCATCGAAAAACGCATTAGGCCCTATATAGATGGAAGGAGGGAGTAGCTTTGAATAGCATTTGTATAGTAAAACGGGGAAAGACTCTCTCTTTGTGTGGTGTGAATAGTTTTATTTTATTTTTGTTTTCTTTTTGGTTGAGGGAAGTGCGAATTGATTTGGTACGTACAAGTACAATATTACTACATGTTAGGCTTGTCCCTAAAATTCAACCCGCGTCTTGTTATATCCCGAAAATTCAAATATCATGCTCCCAAAACTGGCGCCTTCACAACCCGCGCCTTGCTATCCCGAAATTACAACGAGCGCGAAAACTCCCTCCAGCTGCCAAATCCCGACACGCAAAATCCCCCTTCTATCCCTGAGCCGAAAGGGCCGCTAGTTCAAATTGGTGGGGGGTACTTTTGTAACACACTCTACATTTTGGACAAGCGCTTCCCTAAGTCATGCTTCACCCCCTCCCATCGCCACCTTTTCGCCATTCGAAATCCCAGGCCGCCATAACCTCTCCGCTCCAGCCGCGAAACCCCACCCTCCTCCGTCCGCCACCTCACCACTGCCCAGCCAGAGCCTCTTCCCCGATGACGTCGTCCACCACAACAGCTCGACGTCCCTCGTCCACCTCCCCGGATGAGGATCCGTCGTCCATATCGTCGTCCCGCTGGTTCAGCCGCCCCGTCCTCCACCTCCAAGGAGCTGCTCCGACGATCGCCTTGTCTATCGCGGCTGCTCCATCCCCACAGCGCCGCCTTAACCTGCTCCACCGGAACCGCAGCATCCTCACCGACTCCTCGGACGAAGCCGAGGCCTACTCGGCGCCACCAAAGAGGTTGTACACTCATCGCATCGCACCTTCTCCTTAACTCGACCACCCGGCGACGACGGTGCTCCATCCCGCACCCCCATGGAGCGGCTACCTTGAAGCCAGCGCCGCGGGCGACATCTCCACGGCGGCTCTCCCCTAGTGCGAGGCCCCTTCGGCGGCGGCGGCCATACCAGCCAGATCTGCTGCTGCTGCTCCGGCTCTCGCTCGCTCACGCTGATGCTGCTGCTCCGGCTCTCGCTCGATCGCTCGCTCGCCCAGCTACTGCTGCTGCTCTCCCCCTCGCTCATGCTGTTTCTCTGCTCCAATTTAGCCACACTTCAGTCGATTGAATCGACTTTTGGGTCAGTCGATTTTCAGGGGTTGGGAGGGCTCGCCAGAGTTAAGGAAGAACCACCCGCAGCGGGGACGGGGGCTCGCCGGAGAGGTACCCCACTATCTATCTTAGGGTTCAGGGTGGGGGCGAGGGCCTAGAGGGCTGGCCGGGCGGCGGTCGGGAGTTGTTTCGGGGTGGCGAGGTGGCACTGGGGCCGGTGGTGGCTCGCGGCTCAGGGGGGTGTAGGTTGAAGATGAACTGCAGGCCCTCCCTAAACTACATGTCAAGTGCCTCTCTTCTACCATTGCGTTCAGTTTCGACAGTAGCATTCAGATTCCATAGTAAATTTCAGTTTCGATAGTTAAGTTCAGAGTCAACAGTTTTTACCTCATCTGTTGTAGTTAGGTGGTTTTTGGTGATGTAAATTTTACATCCATTTTACATCATCTATTAGAGATGCTATTAGAGTCCCACTTGAGATTGACATTGTCTGTCTTGTGCTGCTTCAGCCTTGACGTCTTACGGCTCACCGGAGCTGCTCCAACGATAGAACGATCCATCACAACAGAGCAGTGCCCTAGATGTCGTCTATAGATTCCTCAGATCTTCCTCCACACCTCCGACAGCCACCTTTGCCTCAACTGCTTCAGCGACCAACCCAATTATTCATGCATTTTGTTGAAAGGAATGAAGCAAAACATCCACCTGGACCTACTTTTCAAAATCCTATGCATGAAAACAAGACCAAGTGCATTAGTGCCAGAATAACATTCTAACTGTACACGCTTTCATATGGTTTCACTTTATTTTGGCCATGTTTCTTTGCATTCCTCTGCTCTTCTAATTCCTGTAAACCAAACACCCAAGTTGATAGAAATCATGTGTTTACAAATGCTCTGTTTACCATGTGCATTTTCCTATCCTATTACGGTGTTTTTCCTATCCCTGCGTTTTAAGAATCATGCAAGCCAAATGAGCCCTTACAGAATTACTTCAGTTACAGGTACGTGTCGAAGGGAACTTTGTGTGGTTTGTCCTGCTCCTGCCGCGACGTCATCCACCTCACCTGAGCTGCTCCATCGACAGAAGCATCCACCAAACCAGACATCACGACTCTTGTCCGTCTTTCGCCGCCTCAGATCTCCTTCCCTGCCGCCGGCACCCACCACAATAGCATCACCATCATCGACTCAGCAGATGAATCTGAGGAGTACACGGGTCCACAAGAGAGGTTGCATTCTTTTGTTTCTGCTTATGTTATGCATTTCTTAAACTTACCTGCTACTTTATCGTCCTGTTCAGCTCTTGGACTCCCAAGTCAGGTCCAAATTAATGTTCAAACTTGAGTTCTAAATTAGTTGTGGGGCACATATCGAGGCAGCAATGAATAGTATGTCTGTCCAATATCTGGTTCACCTAGGGTATTCCTATGTTGTTCATCTTGGGTGGGAAACAAATAGTAAAGCAATCATCATCTGTCTTTTTATTAATTTAAAGCAATCATCAGCCTGCTATCATTATTTTTGGATCCATCCACTGGTTGTTACCATCACTCTAAATTTCTGCATGCTCTCCTTACATAATCTTACCATATTTTTTTCGTATGCATGTCAGATATTGTACACAGTCATGCTGAACATGTAGAGAAAAAGAGAAGAGTTTTGCGCGGCAATACAATGTCATGCAGACATTGCTCCATGGTGGGTTCAATGGCAAACCCTCCCACCCCTCTCCAGATTGTAATCCAGAGGAAGATATCTGTTCTGAGGTGGATTCAGATGCCGCTGACCACTCCTATTTACCCCCCAAGGTGTTTGCTCTACCTTGGCATGATGATGTTAGTCATATCATGCATATGTTGCCTTGCAGTGCCTACTTTTGACATCATATATGTCATCTGCTTAGTTTAGACATGTTCTGTAATGCCACATGTTTAGTTTCTATATCATATATGGGAATTATGCAGTCTCATGTCTTTTAGCCAGCCATAATATATGTGAAATGTGCAATGCCATCCTGTTTAACCAGGCATCATATATTTGAATGATATCTTGCCCATCCTTTTCTTCATTACATTTCCATTTGTCGACAATGTTTGTACATTAAACTACTCTTCCTTGTGAATCAGCCATTTGGGTGGGAGATGGAAAAATCTGGAGTGAAAACAAGGCCTTCAGAGCAGACAGTGCTACCTGTCGAAGCAGATCTCTTGTTGGGTCCCGATAGCTCCTCAGAGATGGATTCAGAGACAGATGACCAGTCCTATTCCCCCACTGAGGTGTATGCTCTAACTTGGCATGGTTATACTGCTCATATCATGCATATGGTGTCTTGCATTGCATAGTTTAGACATCATATACACAATATTCAACACCATGTTCTTAGTTCAGACATCATATCGAATGCCCTCTGTTTAGCATATAAATCACATATGTGAATTAAATGATGCGATCCTGATTACTTAGATAACATGTAGGTGAATTATGTCATGTGATCCTGTTTAGTTATTCATCATATCTTTGAATTATGTTATGCTATGCTATCCAGTTTAGATAGACATCATATATGTGAAATTATGTCATGCTATCCGTTTTAGTTAAACAATATACATGTCAACTATTTCATGCCCTCTTTTTTCCACACTATCTATTGCATCTGTCTCTCATACAATGTCTGTACATTCAACTATGTTTCCTGTTTATCAGCCATTTGAATTGGAGCGGGTGATGCCAGTATCTAGCGGACTAAAAACACGGTCTTCAAATAAAACAGTGCTACCTCTTGGTGGAGATAGCACCCCGGTTGTACATGCACAAGAACCAGCCCTACCACACATAACCCAAACTCTCGCAGATTGTACCCCTACTGCGATGGACAGAGAACCAGCTTCACCCAATCTAACCCCAACCCCAGCGATAGTAACCCAGTTCCTGTTGACACAGCACCATCTCCACCACAGAGCTCCCAAACAAGAGCAGTTAGTAAGGCAGCTCCAGTGCCCAAAGGGCCAGTACTATCACGGCGAACCCCAACTCCACCAGTTAGTACGCCTATTCCTGTGGAGGAAGCACAACCAGCTAGTCGTAGTTTAGCATCTATCGCATTTGATGTTGTTAAATCGTATGTGCGTATCTTCCCATCTTGGAAATATTATACTGAAGATGAAGGAAAATGCCAGTTGCAGGTGTTTGTCCAGGAGTTATGTGTAAGTAATGTTATTCATGGCAATTACTTTGCTTTGTCCCATACATCCTACCTCCATGATGGTTATAATACAGCAAATTTTCCCATTTTTCTCTATAGAGAAGGACCGATTTGGAAACTCAGGATGAGGTAACCTGTGCTAATACCTCTGCTATCTTCAAGAATGCTTGGTGGCAGTATCGGAATTACCTGAAGAAAACGTACTTCACCGGCAAAGAAACTCATCAAATTCCCTTACGTTCTCCTGAGACACATTTACTGGACGATGACTGGGAACGCCTTGTTCTGTACTGGTCCGAACCAAGAATGTGGTAAGGTCTATGAGTTCATTTTCTATTTTTAAGTATTATATTCTTGCGTCTTATTATACTCTGTTCATGTAGAACAAGTGCCTAAACCTGAAGAACAACTGTTCTAATTTAAGATTCCATTGCTATCATAGTTCAAAAAAGCGTCAGGCGTTAATTGTGCGTTTTGCCACAACCTTGCGCTTCACTGACCAAAGCGCATGCTTATGTGCAGTTATGCATAGATTAAGCGTAGTTATGCGCAATGCGTTTTGCCAATGCCTAGAGCCTAGGCGTGCTTAAGCGCTCGCTTAGGCGCGTCTTTTTTAACTATGATTGCTTTGCTCTTGTATCACTGTATTTACTCATACAAACTTATTTTTAAATTGAAGGATCCAATGGAAACTCCAATGGCACAGCAGGTATGTTCACGCATGTTTCTTTAACAGGTTTGCTCTTATCAATAGCTCTGTTGATTTCAATTTCAATTGTGTATACAGTTGACTTTTATATCATGCACATTACTAGCATCACAACAGAGCCAATAGTGTTGTTGTACATGTAGACCCGTGGTACCCATCTGAAATCTTGTTGTGCCGTGTAGTTTCCCATGCTTTTTATTCTTTCACTGCTGCTTTGTCTTGAACTGATATGATTTGAACCGTGTCTCTATTTTGATTTGGCAAGACAATGCAGTGACCATAGGACATAGATATATGTTTGTTTGATGCTTTTATTATGTACTAGTACTTGGCAATAGAAGACTTGGTAGTTTAATCCTGTCCACCTTACTAATGAACTGGTTCACCGAAATGAGTTTCATATACTAGTACATGCTAAACTTGTTATGTGTCTGCTTGTTTCTTCTTTTAGAATGCTGACAGAATATTGGGGAAGAGTGCCTTATTAAGCAATGGTAAAGGAAGTAATGCAGATAAGGTTCAGGATAGTGACACATCCTTGTTGGTCTCCAACAAAGATGATAAAACAGCTAAGGAAGACTATCTTGAAGGCAGCGAGACAACCCCAAAGTCCTGTCTTGGTTTAGTGTTCGAGTGACTGGCCACTACCGCTTGCACAAGCTATTCAAACTCACTGTCTGAATCAGTTCGGTTTCTTGAGTCTCAACTACAAGCTGAAAGACATCGATCAGTTGTGCTGCAACAAGAAGCGGAAGGACTGTGGAAGTCCCTGGAGCATTTAGATGCATACTTTCTGGTGCAACAGCATGCGTTGGAGGATTTTAGCCCCAAACAGGACAAAGCTAATAAGCTTGCTAAGCTTATTGCAAGCATGGTGGATACCCAGGATAACATTTCTTGAGCTATTCTGAAGTTTTTTCCAGTTATGCTCTTGTTTTGCTACCGCATTTATTTGCACTGGTGGCCAATTTTGACGGCCAGTGTATGTAATATGCTGCTTTGTTCCCTATATTTGCACTGGTGGCGAACTTTGATGCCCAGTGGATGTAATATGTGTAATAGCGGTAATAGGCTAGCGTTAATTGCTTGCTTATTTATTTCCTTATTGTCTTGTTTAGTTGTTTGCTTGTAGTCACTGCAGTTCTTTTTCTGTGTTTTTCTAGTGGCCACAATAGCCTATTTTTGGTAACTAGGCCAAAATAATCATGGCAACACACAGACTGTTGTAACCATGGGCCTCCTGCAGGCCGTATGATCCATGGGCCTTCTTCCGTCCGTAGGATCCATTGGCCTTCTATACAGGCCGTAGGATCCATTCGCCTTCTATACGGGCCTTAGGATTCATGGGCCTTCTACGGGCCATAGGGTCCATGGGCCTTCTACGGGCCGTACGATCCATGGGCCTTCTACGGGCCGTACTATCCATGGGCCTCATACGCGTCGTAGGATCCATGGGCCTTCTACGGGGCGTATCATCATTTCTCCAATCATGGGTCATACTATTCGTGGACCATAACGGGTCGTTAATAGGCCGTATTTGATAACTCTATGAAAATAGCCCAACGAGTTTTTTTTGACATGAAAACGGCCCAACATATTAATGGTCCGCAAATGGGCCGACTGTAATGACGGGCTGAATTTGGCCCACAAGCAGAAAATGATAGTAACAGGCCGTATGTAACCGAATGCTGCAAATGAGCCCAAGAATCAATGGGCCCTGAGAAGGCCGAAAGATAACTTGGGCTGGAAACGGCCCAATGGAATAACAGGCCATTAATGGGTATAAAGTGATACACTGTTCATTACGGGCCAGTTTCACCACGGGCCGTTAATGGGCCAGGAGTTACAATGGGCCTCATATGGGCCGAAAGAAGTCATGGGCCACACATGGGTCGGAAGTTAAAACGGGTTGGAATCATATTGGACGGCCCAGATGACGCTACTGGGCCTAATTCGAAGAGGTCGTAACGGGCCCTAGGTTAGCGGGCTGTAAATGGGCTATATGCGAATAGGCCGTTAACAGGCTTTCCGTGGGCCGGCCCGCCACCTTTTGACCAAGTCAAACGGGCCGGCCTTTTCACAGGAATGGGCCTCTGTTGGGCCATGCCACGTGTCGCCGTATCATAGGCGCCTTCGGTCCAATGAGTGGATGACATCTGTCCCAACGGTGAGCCGACACGTGTTTCCTCCAGCCAATGATGATTTACACGTGGAAAATCCCCATGGGTCGGGGCTGTTAACGGGTTATCGGATCCAAAACCGGACCCGATAGCTTAACGGCATTCCGTTATGGTGGATGCCACGTGTCGGTCACCCTTGACGAAAGCACTTCTGTGACGCGCAATTTATCGTCATGGAAGTGGACACTTCCGTGATGATAATTTTGGTAATGCCATGGAACACTTCTACGGCAGCACATGTATGACTATCTTGATTCTGTCATAAAATCGTCATGGATGTACATGCATGACAAAAAACGCGACCTACTGTGACAAACACGTATCATCACGGAAGTGTATTTTTTTTGTAGTGATGGTCGTCACCCACGAAGGACTTGCCTCACTAGGGTAGATCTTCATGAAGTAGGCGATATCCTTTCCGTTACAAACTCCTTGGTTCAACTCCACAATCTTGACGGAGGCTCCCAAGTGACACCTAGCCAATCTAGGAGACACCACTCTCCAATAAGTAACAAATGGTGTGTTGATGATGAACTCCTTGCTCTTGTGCTTCAAATGATAGTCTCCCCAACACTCAACTCTCTCTCACAGGATTTGGATTTGGTGGAAAGAAGATTTTAGTGGAAAGCAACTTGGGGAAGGCTAGTGATCAAGATTTATGTGGTAGGAATGGAATATCTTGACCTCAACACAACTGTAGGTGGTTCTCTATCAGAAAATGTATGTTGGAAGTGTAGGCACGTTCTGATGGCTCTCTCCACGAATGAAGAGTGGGTGGAGGGGTATATATAGCCTCCACACAAAATCTAACTGTTACACACAACTTACCAAACTCGGTGGGACCGAATCCTGAAACTCGGTCGGACCGATTCAGTAAATAATGTGACCGTTAGGATTTTCGATGGGACCGACGTGTCAACTCGGTGGGACCGATATGGTTAGGGTTAGGGCATAACGTAATCTCGATGAGACCGATTACACAAACTCGGTGAGACCGATTTTGGTAATAGACACACAAAGAGTTGGTCAGGCAAAATTGGTGGGACCAATTCACTCATCTCGATTGGACCGAAATGGTACGAAAGGGAAACAGAGAGTTTGCATTGCAATCTCGGTAGGACCGATTACACAAACTCGGTGAGGCCAATTTTGGTAATGGACACACACAGAGAGATTACAATCCCATCTCGGTGAGACCGAGATCCCTATCGGTGAGACCGAAAAGACTAGGGTTTGTGGCAGTGGCTATGTCAAGAGAACTCGGTGGCGCCGTATAGACAGATTCGGTAAGGCCAAGTTTGACTTTTGGTTTGGGACATATGTGTGGATGTGAGAAAGTGGTTGAGGGCTTTGGATCATATCACTAAGCACTTTGAGCAAGCAAGCCATTAAGCAACACCTCATCCCCTCTTAATAGTATTGGCTTTCCTGTGGACTCAATGTGATCTTGGATCACTAAAGGTAAAATGTAGAGTCTTGTGCTTTGAGCTTGAGCCAATCCTTTGTCCTTAGCATCTTGAAGGGGTTCCACATACTCTAGTCCATGCCACTCCATTGTTGAACTTATCTGAAACATACTAGGTAAAAGTATTAGTCCAACAAGAGATATGTTGACATTAATTACCAAAATCACCCAGGGAGCACTTGTGCTTTCACCTGGGTTCGCAGCTCGGGAGGAACGCAGAGGCCTATGTTGATGATGTAGTGGTGAAGTCTCGGGAGGCCAGGACTCTGATAGAAGATCTGGAGGAGACGTTCGCCAGCCTATGCATGGTGGATCTTTGGCTTAACCCTGAGAAGTGTGTGTTTGGGGTCCCTTCCGGCAAGCTGTTGGGCTTCTTGGTGTCACACACAGGGATCGAGGCCAACCAGGAGAATGTCAAGGCGATAGAGGACATGAACCCCCCACAGACCCTGAAGGAGATGCAGAAGCTGGTTGGCTGCGTAACCTCACTTGGGCGTTTCATTTCCAAGTTGGGGGAGCACGCCCTCCCTTTTTCAAGTTGATGAAGAGGAAGGAGCCATTCGAGTGGACCCCAAAGGCAGACGCAGCCTTCCAGGACCTCAAGAGATATTTGACCAGTCCGGCAGTGATGGTGGCACCACGCCCTCTTGAGCCCTTGGTGCTTTATCTGGCAGCAACCCCTCACTCGGCCAGCACCACCCTGGTGGCGCTAAGGAAGGAACGCCTGATCAAAAAGCTGCAGCAGGATGCACAACCATCAAGCAAGGTGCAGCACCCCCAGGGCGAGGCATCTGAAGTCTTGGTCGGTGCAGCGGTCGACATTCTTCCTGAGGCCACAGTTGATCCCGTGGCTATCAAGGCTCCTGAGGACGGGCCTCGTGAGGCCATGGAGGACATGTGCCCTCGTGAAGAACAAGATTTCGCTGATGCCCCCCCCCCTCGTCGAGCATCCTGTCTACTTCGTTAGTACGGTGCTGAGGGAAGCCCGGGCAAGCTACCCCATGCCCCAGAAACTCTTGCTCGCGCTCCTAGTTGCCTCCAGGAAACTGCGCCACTACTTTCAAGGCCACCCCATCAAGATTGTTTCAGCGTACCTGCTGAAGAGGGTGCTCCGGAGCCCGAACGCAGCTGGGCTAGTCGTCGAATGGAACATTGAGCTTCAAGCATTCAATCTCGAGTTCAGCACCACCAGGGTCATCAAGGGTGCGGCCCGCGTGGACTTCATGGCTGAGTGGACTGACGCTCCCGACCACGGAGTAGGCGAGGACTGCTCCCTCTTGCTAGGAGACAAGGAGCCGGACAGATGGACCATGTACTTCGACGGGGCATTTGCGAGACAAGGCGCAGGAGCGGGGGCCATCCTCATCTCAAGTACAAGCTCTGTTACGCAGTGCAACTCTGCTTTCAGCAGGGCGAGAAGGTCTCCAACAACATCGCAGAATTCGAAGGCTTGCTCGCCGGACTTAGGGCCGCAGTTGCGCTGGGAGTAAAGCGCCTCACCATCAAGTGCAACTCTCAGCTCCTCGTCAACTTCTCCAACAAGGAGTACATGCCTAAGGACAAGCACATGGAGGCGTACCTGGAGGAGGTGCGCAAAATGGAGAAGCGGTTCATGGGCGTGGAGCTGCAGCATGTGCTGCATGGGACGAACAAGAAAGCAGAGGACATCGCCAAAAGAGCCTCTCGTAGGCTCCCTCAGGAGCCAGGGGTGCTTGAGGAGCAGCTCTTCAAGCCGTCCGCGATCCCACACATCACGACTTCAGTACCACCTCAGGAGGACTTACCCCAGGCACCCGAGACAGGCGCCCCAGCCTGTGGTCACCCCTCAGGAGCCCGCCTGCTGTTCGCGCTCGAGCCTCAGGAGGGGTGCTAGGCCGAAGAGTTCAAGGCATACTTGCTTCAAGGGACCCTGCCAGAGAAGGAGGAGGACGCCGAGCGTGTGGCCCGTCAAGCCACCGCGTACTGCATCAAGGATGGTGAGTTATATCGCAGAAGGCCCAATGACATTTTGTTGCGGTGCATCTCCAGGGAATAGGGGCTCAAGCTGCTAGCGGACATACATGGTGGGGATTGCGGGCATCATTCCTCGCCGTGCACTCTGGTGGGCAAGGCGTTCCGCAGCGGCTTCTACTGGCCCACCACGCTCAACGATGCTACAGAGCTGGTGCGCTCTTGTGAAGCATGCCAGTTTCACGCCAAGCAGATCCACCAGCCTGCGCAGGGCCTCCAGACGATTCCGCTCACGTGGCCGTTCACGGTCTGGGGGCTGGACATCTTGGGACCGTTCCCTCGGGCACTAGGGGGCTACCGGTACCTCTACATCACCATCGACAAGTTCACCAAGTGGGTGGAGGTAGAAGCCATGCGCACCATCCCAGCTGGGTCAGTCGTCAAGTTCATCAAGGGAATCGTGACCCGATTTGGGGTCCCCAATCGCATCATCACCGACAACGGCTCGCAGTTCACCAACAACTTTTTCAAAACATACTGTGCTAAACTTGGAACGCAGATCTGCTACGCCTCAGTAGCGCACCCACGGAGCAATGGACAGGCTGAGAGGGCCAATGCGGAAGTCCTGAGGGGCCTCAAGACCCGGACCTTCAAGAAGAAGCTCGAGGCCTGCGGCAGGGGCTGGCTCGACGAGCTGCAGTCCTTTCTCTGGTCCATCCGCACCACCGCGACCAAGCCAACAGGAGAAACACCGTTCTTCCTCGTCTATGGAGCAGAAGAGGTTCTTCCTCACGAGGTCAAGCATCGCGCCATGCGGGTCCTGACGTTCGATGAGACGCAGCAGGACGCCACGCGGAGGATGGATCTCGTGCTGGGGGAGGAACACCGCCGTCAAGCCTCGCTTCGAGCAGCGAGGTACCAGCAGGCGCTGCGGCGATACCACTGCTGCAGCGTCCGCTCCAGGATGTTAGAGGTGGGCGACCTTGTCTTGAGGCGGGTGCTCTCCGGGGAGGGGCTGCACAAGCTCTCTCCCATGTGGGAGGGCCCGTTTAGGATTGCCCATGTCTCTAGGCCTGGCACCGTGCACCTGGAGACACAGGACGGGTCCCCATCCAGAATGCCTGGAACATCCAGCACCTCCGGAAGTTCTACCCCTAAAGAAAGGCTCCGGCCTGTGAATCAAGGCTCCGGCCTGTGAAGGTCTCCGCTCATGACACTCTCACGTAATAATGAGTGGGGCTGTACACGCCCCGGAGTCTCCTGAGAGCCGCCCTGAGGCCTCATGGGGGCTCCCTCCCACATCCTAGTGGTAGCACTTAGCTCCGTGCTGGTGAGAAGACTAGATTAGGTGTCGGAAGCGACTGTTCATTTGCTTTTTGAAGTTGCTTGCAGTTTTTTAGTAATCTTTCAATGGATTTGGTATTCTCGAACTCTGGCTCTTCGAGTTGCTTTCTTCCTGAGTTGTTTCTGCCTGAGGGTGTGAAGGAGGCGGCAGTCGCCCGCCGTTTCCTCTCGCACACCTCGCGCGTGGGGCTAGGCAGGTGTGTGCTCCTCAGGCATGCCTTCGCGCGCACGCACCACGCCAAACCCTGGTGTTTCGGCCTCGTCCTCACGAGGAGCCCTCAATCAAGCTCACAGACACCAGCACCCCTCATATCCGTGCCTCCTAGGAAGCGCGATGCAGTGCGTCAAGCTCAAGCTAATCTATGACAGGGGGCTCATGCAAGAGGGAGTGAGCCACTCGACAACTTTTTCTTTTTCTTGGAGAGCAGCTCCGCAACAGCTCTCAAGACCCCACGGTAAGGGGGGGCCGTCGAATGCCCAAGGCCAAGCCTCGCGAGGCGGTGAACTACTACGTACATACCAAGCTAAGTCATCCTACCCTTGCATACCCAGAGCACAAACACTACGACATAGCATTAAGGCAACAAGCATAGCATAAGGGCATAACTGCCATGATTCATTACACACCCCAGCGGGGTACACCATCTTCTTTTTTCGAATTACAGGAGAAAGGAAAAGCTAAACAAGGGGGGATCAAAAGCGTGCAAACCCAGCACCAGCACCGCATCCTCAAGCAGCACCTCAAGGTGCTGGCCTTGAGCCCAAGTTCGCCAGCCCCCAGCCTCACACTGGGCTCCTCTCCAGCTTCACTGGGGCGCCATGGCGGGATGATCCACCAGCATCCTCGACACGAGCACGATGACACGGAGGCCGGTCGTAGCCACCGATGTTTGAGCTCTCGTCTGAGGAAGAGCTACCATCGCGGGAGGAGGAGCGAGCGCCATCGAGACCAAGCTCGGCGTCGCCACCATCGTCGTTGTTGCCATCCTCCAGGCAGCACCCCACGGGGCGGCCGTCCTCCCTGAACACCCTCACATAGAGGGTCGCCAGGCCATCATACTTGAAGTGGAGGGTGCACCTTCCGCCCAAGCCACGCACGCGGGCAAAGGTCTGCCAGCCGCGGGTCAGGACCACGCTGCCGGAGGCAGTGACTGATACGTCTCCAACGTATCTATAATTTTTGATTGCTCTATGCTACTTTATCTACTGTTTTGGACTATATTGGGCTTTATTTTCCACTTTTATATTACTTTTGGAACTAACCTATTAACCGGAGGCCCAGCCCAGAATTGTTGTTTTTTGCCTTTTTCAGTATTTCGAAGAAACAGAATATCAAACGGAGTCCAAACGGAATGAAACCTTTGGGATCGTGATTTTCCAACCGAACGTGATCCAGGAGACTTGGACCCTACTCCAAGCAGTGCCAGAGGCGGTCACGAGGGTGGAGGGTGCGCCCCCCTGAGCGTGCCCCCCTACCTTGTGGGCCCCTCGACGCTCCACCGACGTACTCCTTCCTCCTATATATGTCAGAACAGGAGCCAAAAACCTAATTCCACCACAGCAACCTTCTGTATCCACGAGATCCCATCTTGGGGCCTGTTCCGGAACTCCGCCGGAGGGGGCATCCACCACGGAGGGCTTCTACATCATCACCATAGCCCCTCCGATGAAGTGTGAGTAGTTTACTTCAGACCTTCGGGTCCATAGCTAGTAGCTAGATGGCTTCTTCCCTCTTTTTGGATCTCAATACAATGTTCTCCCCCTCTCTCACGGAGATCTATTTGATGTAATCTTCTTTTTGCGGTGTGTTTGTTGAGACCGATGAATTGTGGGTTTATGATCCAGTATTATCTATGGAAAATATTTGATTCTTCTCTGAATTCTTTTATGTATGATTGAGTTATCTTTGCAAGTCTCTTCGAATTATCCTTTTTGGTTTGGCCAACTAGATTGGTAGTTCTTGCAATGGGAGAAGTGCTTAGCTTTGGGTTCAATCTTGCGGTGTCCTTACCCAGTGACAGAAAGGGTTGCAAGGCACGTATTGTATTGTTGCCATCGAGGATAACAAGATGGGTTTTTTATCATATTGCATGAATTTATCCCTCTACATCATGTCATCTTGCTTAAGGCGTTACTCTGTTTTTACTTAATACTCTAGATGCATGCTAGATAACGGTCGATGAGTGGAGTAATAGTAGTAGATGCAGAATCGTTTCGATCTACTTGTTTTGGACGTGATGCCTATATACATGATCATTGCTTAGATATACTCATAACTATGCTCAATTCTGTCAATTGCTCAACAGTAATTTGTTCACCCACCGTAGAATACTTATGCTCTCGAGAGAAGCCACTAGTGAAATCTATGGCCCCCGGGTCTATTCTCATCATATCAATCTCTATCACTTTATTTACTTGCTTTGTTTTTACTTTGCCTTTTACTTTTTTACTTTGCATCTATCTATCAAAAATACCAAAAATATTATCTATCAGATCTCACTCTCGTAAGTGACCGTGAAGGGATTGACAACCCCTAAGTGTTGGTTGCGAGTTGCTATCGTTTTGTGTAGGTACGAGGGGCTTGTGCGTGGTCTCCTACTGGATTGATGCCTTGGTTCTCAAAAACTGAGGGAAATACTTACGCTATTTTGCTGCATCATCCTCTCCTCTTCGGGGAAATCCAACGCAGTGCTCAAGAGGTAGCAAGAAGAATTTTTGGCGCCGTTGCCGGGGAGGCTCATGCAAGCAAGTCAACAATACCAAGTACCCATCGCAATCCCTATCTCTCGCATTAAATTATTCGCCATTTGCCTCTCGTTTTCCTCTCC
This sequence comes from Triticum aestivum, assembly GCF_018294505.1. Lineage (NCBI taxonomy): Eukaryota > Viridiplantae > Streptophyta > Magnoliopsida > Poales > Poaceae > Triticum > Triticum aestivum. The sequence goes on along the minus strand of NC_057795.1, from coordinate 447,687,884 downwards.
CCCACTTCACCCTTGCCGTTTTATTCGCCCTCTCTTTCCCAATCTCCTCCTCTCTTTCCCGTTTGCCTTTTTCCCTTTGCTTTTTTTTGCTTGTCTGTTGGATTACTTGTTGCCATGGCACAAGATAATACCAAATTGTGTGATTTCTCGAATACCAACAATAATGATTTCCTTAGTACTCTGATTGCTCCTCTTAATAATGATGAGTCTTGTGAAATCAATACCGCTTTGTTGAATCTTGTTATGAAAGATCAATTTGTCAGCCTTCCTAGTGAAGATGCCGCTACTCATCTAAACAATTTTGTTGATTTGTGTGATATGCAAAAGAAAAAAGATACGGATAACAATATTGTCAAATTGAAGTTATTTCCGTTTTCACTTAGAGATCGTGCTAAAGTTTGGTTTTCATCTTTGCCTAAAAATAGTATTGATTCTTGGAACAAGTGCAAAGATGCTTTTATATCTAAGTATTTTCCTCCCACTAAGATTATCACTCTTAGGAACGATATCATGAATTTTAAACAACTTGATCATGAGCATGTTGCCCAATCTTGGGAAAGAATGAAATTAATGCTTCGCAATTGCCCTACTCATGGTTTGAATTTATGGATGATCATACAAAAAATTTATGCCGGATTGAATTTTGCTTCTAGAAATCTTTTAGATTCGGCCGCGGGAGTCACGTTTATGGAAATTACGTTAGGGGATGCTACCAAATTGCTTGATAATATTATGGCTAATTATTCTCAATGGCACACTGAAAGATCTTCTAGTAAAAAAGTGCATGCTATAGAAGAAATCAATGTTTTGAGTGAAAAGATGGATGAACTTATGAAGACGTTTGCTCCTAAAAATACTCCTCTTGATCCCAATGATATGCCTTTGTCTACTTTGCTTGAGAATAATAATGAATCTATGGATGTGAATTTTGTTGGTAGGAATAATTTTGGAAACAATGCTTATAGAGGGAATTTTAATCCTAGGCCTTATCCTAGTAATCCTTCTAATAATTATGGAAATTCCTACAACAACTCTTATGGAAATTTTAATAAGATGCCCTCTGAATTTGAGAGTAGTGTTAAAGAGTTCATGAATTCACAAAAGAATTTTAATGCTTTGTTTGAAGAGAAATTGCTTAAAGTTGATGATTTGGCTAGGAACGTTGATAGAATTTCTCTTGAAATTGATTCTTTAAAGCTTATATCTATTCCTCCTAAGCATGATATCAATGAGTCTCTCAAAGGCATGAGAATTTCCATTGATGAGTGCAAGGAAAGAACCGCTAGGATGCATGCTTCCAAAGATGCCTTTATTAAAGTGTGTTCTTCTAATTCCTATGAAAATCAAGATGAAGATCTAAAAGTTATTGATGTGTCCCCCATTAAATCTTTGTTTTGCAATATGAATCTTGATGAAACTGAATATGATTTTCCTTTACCTAGAAGGCGTTCTAAGAATTCAGAGTTTCTAGATCTTGATGATGAAATTGATGAAAGTGGGATTGAAAGAAATAAAAACCTAGATGTTGTTAAACCCACTATTTTGGATCTCAAGGAATTTAATTATGAAAATTGCTCTTTGATTGGTTGTATTTCCTTGTTGCAATCCGTGCTAGATTCTCCTTATGCTTATAGTCAACATAAGGCATTTACCGAACACATTGTTGATGCTTTGATGCAATCTTATGAAGAAAAACTTGAGTTGAAAGTTTCTATCCCTAGAAAACTCTATGATGAGTGGGAACCTACTATTAAAATTAAAATTAAAGATTGTGAGTTTCATGCTTTGTGTGATTTGGGTGCTAGTGTCTCTACAATTCCCAAAGCTTTGTGTGATTTGCTAGATTTCCGTGATTTTGATGATTGCTCTCTAAACTTGCATCTTGCGGATTCCACTATTAAAAAACCTATGGGAATAATTAATGATGTTCTTATTGTTTCAAATAGGAACTATGTGCCTGTAGATTTTATCGTTCTTGATATAGATTGCAATCCTTCATGTCCTATTATTCTTGGTAGACCTTTCCTTAGAACGATTGGTGCAATTATTGATATGAAGGAAGGGAATATTAGATTCCAATTTCCCTTAAAGAAGGGCATGGAACACTTCCCTAGAAAGAAAATAAAATTACCATATGAATCTATCATGAGAGACACTTATGGATTGCCTACCAAAGATGGCAATACCTAGATCTATCCTTGCTTTTATGCCTGGCTAGGGGCGTTAAACGATAGCGCTTGTTGGGGAGGCAACCCAATTTTATTTTGTGATTTTTGTTTTTGATTCTGTTTAGGAATAAATAATCCATCTAGCTTCTGTTTGGATGTGGTTTTATCTTTTAATTAGTGTTTGTGCCAACTAGAACCTATAGGATAACCTACGATGATAGTTGATTTGATTTTGCTGAAAAACAGAAACTTTGCGCGCACGAATATAGTTTTGTTAAATTACAGAAATGTCATTTTGCGTTGATTATTTTTGCTTCTGTTCAATAAACAAATTGTCCAGGACTTCCTATTTTTGTAGAATTTTTAGAGTTCCAGAAGTTTGCGTTAGTCACAGATTGCTACAGACTGTTCTGTTTTTGACAGATTCTGTTTTTCGTGTGTTGTTTTCTTATTTTGATGAATCTATGGCTAGTAAAATAGTTTATAAACCATAGAGAAGTTGGAATACAGTAGGTTTAACACCAAAATAAATAAATAATGAGTTCATTACAGTACCTTGAAGTAGTCTTTTGTTTTCTTTCTCTAACGGAGCTCACGAGATTTCTGTTGAGTTTTGTGTTGTGAAGTTTTCAAGTTTTGGGTGAATTCTTTTGATGGATTATGGAACAAGGAGTGGCAAGAGCCAAAGCTTGGGGATTCCCATGGCACCCCCAAGATAATCCAAGGACACCAAAAAGTCAAAGCTTGGGGATGCCCCAGAAGGCATCCCCTCTTTCGTCCACTTCCATCGGTAATTTACTTGGAGCTATATCTTTATTCACCACATGATATGTGTTTTGCTTTGAGTGTCTTGTATTATTTGCGTCTTTGCTTGTTAGTTTACCACAATCATCCTTGTTGTACACGCCTTTTGAGAGAGCCATACATGAATTGGAATTTGTTAGAATACTCTATGTGCTTCACTTATATCTTTTGAGCTTGGTAGTTTTGCTCATAGTACTTCACTTATATCTTTTGGGCGTGATAATTTTTGCTCTAGTGCTTCATTTATATCTTTTAAGAGCACGGTGGTGGATTTGTTTTAAAGAAACTATTGATCTCTCATGCTTCACTTATATTATTTTGAGAGTCATTAATAGCATGGTAATTTGCTTAATGTTAATATACTTGGTATTCAAGATATGTGAAACTTTCTTTTGAGTGAATTGAATACTAAGATAAGCTTGATGCTTGATAATTGTTTTGAGATATGGAGGTGATAATATCAAAGTCGTGCTAGTTGGGTGATTATTAATTTGAGAAATACTTGTGTTGAAGTTTGCAACTCCCGTAGCATGCACGTATGGTTAAAGTTGTGTAACAAATTTGAAACATGAAGTGTACCTGGCTTGTGCATCCTTATGAGTGGCGGTCGGGGATGAGCGATGGTCTTTTCCTACCAATCTATCCCCCTAGGAGCATGCGCGTAGTACTTGATTTTTGATGGCTTCTAAATTTTTGCAATAAGTATATGAGTTCTTTTGACTAATGTTGAGTCCATGGATTATACGCACTCTCACCTTTCCGCCTTTGCTAGCCTCTTCGGTACCGTGCATTGCCCTTTCTCACCTTGAGAGTTGGCGCAAACTTCGCCGATGCATCCAAACCCTGTGATACGATACGCTCTATCACCCATAAACCTCCTTATATCTTCCTCAAAACAGCCACCATACCTACCTATTATGGCATTTCCATAGCCATTCCGAGATATATTGCCATGCAACTTCCATCATCATCATCATGACATACATTACTTTTGTCATATTGCCATTGCATGATCATGTAGTTGACATCGTATTTGTGGCAAAGCCACCATGCATTATTTTTCATACATGTCACTCTTGATTCATTGCACCATCCCGGTACACCGCCGGAGGCATTCATATAGAGTCATATCTTGTTCTAAGTTTCGAGTTGTAATCCTTATGTTGTAATCAATAGAAGTGTGATGATCATCATTATTAGAGCATTGCCCAAATAAAAAAAGAGAAAGGCCAAAATATAAAAAAAAGAAAGGCCCAAAAAAAGGGCAATGCTACTATCTCTTTTTCCACACTTGTGCTTCAAAGTAGCACCTTGTTCTTCATGTAGTGAGTCTCATATATTGTGCTTCAAAGTAGCACCTCGTTCTTCATGTAGTGAGTCTCATATATTGTGCTTCAAAGTAGCACCTCATTCTTCATGTAGTGAGTCTCATAAGTTGTCTTTTTATACTAGTGGGAATTTTTCATTATAGAACTTGGCTTGTATATTCCTACGATGGGCTTCCTCAAATGCCCTAGGTCTTCATGAGCAAGCAAGTTGGATGCACACCCACTAGTTTTCTTTTGTTGAGCATTCATAGCTCTAGTGCATCCATTGCATGGCAATCCCTACTCCTCATGTTGACATCAATTGATGGGCATCTCCATAGCCCGTTGATTAGCCTCGTCAACGTGAGACTTTCTCCTTTTTTGTCTTCTCCACACAATCCCCATCATCATATTCTATTCCACCCATAGTGCTATATCCATGGCTCACGCTCATGTATTGCGTGAAGGTTGAAAAAGTTTGATATTATTTAAGTATGAAACAATTGCTTGGCTTGTCATCGGGGGTATAGAAGTTGGGAACATCTTTGTGTGACGAAATTGAAGCATAGCCTAACTATATGATTTTGTAGGGATGAACTTTCTTTTGCCATGTTATTTTGAGAAGACATGATTGCTTTGATTAGTATGCTTGAAGTATTATTATTTTTGTGTCAATATGAACTTTAGTCTTGAATCTTTCGGATCTGAATATTCATATCACAGTTAAGAAGATTTACAGTGAAATTATGCTAAAGTATCACTCCGCATCAAAAAATCTTTTTTTATCATTTACCTACTCGAGGACGAGCAGGAATTAAGCTTGGGGATGCCTGATACGTCTCCAACGTATCTATAATTTTTGATTGGTCCATGCTACTTTATCTACTATTTTGGACTATATTGGGCTTTATTTTCCACTTTAATATTACTTTTGGGACTAACCTATTAACCGGAGGCCCAGCCCAGAATTGTTGTTTTTTGCCTTTTCCAGTATTTCGAAGAAACAGAATATCAAACGGAGTCCAAACGGAATGAAACCTTCGGGGTCGTGATTTTCCAACCGAACGTGATCCAGGAGACTTGGACCCTACTCCAAGCAGTGCCAGAGGCGGTCACGAGGGTGGAGGGCGCGCCCCCCTACCTCGTGGGCCCCTCGATGCTCCACCGACGTACTCCTTCCTCCTATATATACCTACGTATCCCCGAATGATCAGAACAGGAGCCAAAAACCTAATTCCACCGCCGCAACCTTCTGTATCCACGAGATCCCATCTTGGGGCCTGTTCCGGAGGTCCGCTGGAGGGGGCATCCACCATGGATGGCTTCTACATCATCACCATAGCCCCTGCGATGAAGTGTGAGTAGTTTACTTCAGACCTTTGGGTCCATAGCTAGTAGCTAGATGGCTTCTTCTCTCTTTTTGGATCTCTATACAATGTTCTCCCCCTCTCTCGTGGAGATCTATTCGATGTAATCTTCTTTTTGCGGTGTGTTTGTTGAGATCGATGAATTTTGGGTTTATGATCCAGTATTATCTATGGAAAATATTTGATTCTTCTCTGAATTCTTTTCTGTATGATTGAGTTATCTTTGCAAGTCTCTTCGAATTATCCTTTTTGGTTTGGCCAACTAGATTGGTAGTTCTTGCAATGGAGAAGTGCTTAGCTTTGGGTTCAATCTTGCGGTGTCCTTACCCAGTGACAGAAAGGGTTGCAAGGCACGTATTGTATTGTTGCCATCGAGGATAACAAGATGGGGTTTTTATCATATTGCATGAATTTATCCCTCTACATCATGTCATCTTGCTTAAGGCATTACTCTGTTTTTACTTAATACTCTAGATGCATGCTGGATAGCGGTCGATGAGTGGAGTAATAGTAGTAGATGCAGAATCGTTTCAATCTACTTGTTTTTGATGTGATGCCTATATACATGATAATTGCCTAGATATACTCATAACTATGCTCAGTTCTGTCAATTGCTCAACAGTAATTTGTTCACCCACCGTAGAATACTTATGCTCTCGAGAGAAGCCACTAGTGAAACCTATGGCCCCGGGTCTATTCTCATCATATCAATCTCTATCACTTTATTTACTTGCTTTGTTTTTACTTTGCCTTTTACTTTTTTACTTTGCATCTATCTATCAAAAATACCAAAAATATTATCTATCAGATCTCACTCTCATAAGTGACCGTGAAGGGATTGACAACCCCTAAGCGTTGGTTGCGAGTTGCTATCGTTTTGTGTAGGTATGAGGGACTTGTGCGTGGTCTCCTACTGGATTGATACCTTGGTTCTCAAAAACTGAGGGAAATACTTACGCTACTTTACTGCATCATCCTCTCCTCTTCGGGGAAATCCAACGTAGTGATCAAGAGGTAGCAGTGACCTTGGTACCAACCCACGAAGCTCTGCTACAGCACCCGTTTGCCTGCAGCCAAAGGCCATCAAGTCCCGAAGAAGGAAGCTCGACGGAGAAGAATCGTGGGAGCCGGAGCGAGGTGCCAGCCGGGCTCTCTGACCACACCACAAACTCAGGGAGCACGTCCAGCGAGGAAAAGCATGACCGAGGCGGGTGCACAATCATGGCACGCCTCCCTTCATCATGGGAGCTGCTCCGAAGCCCGTGGCCCCCGCCGCAGGAAGAGGTGCCATTGTGGGTGCCTGGAGCAACGACACCTCCGCGCCCCCTGGAAGGTGTCGGAGGGACCGCGGGGTGCTTGCGGGGACGGCCACGGCCCTTCTTGGGAGGAGGAGAGGCTGGCCCCTCCTTGGAGGCCTTCCCCTTCTCGGCCGCTGAAAACCTCTTCGGCGATGCCATGGGAGCAAGGCGGAGAGGAGAAAAGCAGGCGGGAGCAAGACGAAGGAAAGATGGGCGGGGGGCTCTGCCCCTCCCTCACATTTATAGCCAAGGGAGGCCAACCGCCGGCCTCCACGACCTCGCACCATCATGACCTTCTGCATGCCGCATTGACCAGTCAAGTTGAGCAGTTGCCGAGGCAACATGGGGAAGAGGAGTCGCCTACGTCCCATCAATCGCCATGCATCATCAAGGTCGCAGGCGGTTAGGGCCCGCGGCGCTCCGCACTTGCCCTTTGGCTTTGCATGGAAGCCAAGTCCGAGTGCGCCTTGGGCCCGGGGGCTACTATCGTCGTCCTGGATTCGGGGGTATCCAGCCCTGCTTGCTTGCGGCCCACCACGTGGCATCATCGATGGCCTAGTACGGCCCAGCTTCAACACCAACACCGCAAGACCCTTGCGAGGGGCCAAGCCTCGCAAGGCGGGCAACGCCAAGACCCCCGAAGGAATCGGCCTCCTCAGGAGGGCTCTTGAGGGGCGGAGAGTTCTATGCAGGTTACCTCACGAGGCTCAGCTGACGTGAGCCATGACGACCAAGGCCAGGCGGGCGCTAGGCGGGCGCAGAGCACGGGTTTCCTCTTCGGTGCAATGGAGGCAAGCCACAGGCGCGGAGTCCCGAGGAAACATCCAAAGGTTTCCATTCTGGTGCAACAAGACCAAGACCGCCAGGACGGCGGGACGGAGGTCATCGATGAGTCCACCGCAGCGTCACGACCAGAGGCTTTTTCGCAGGCGAAGACCACTTTTGTCAGGATAGACTGTACTGCTTGTCTCCTTTCAAATCCGGCCATTATGGGATCCCTTCCCGCTCATATTTGGGAAGAGGACCAAGGCCACTATAAATAGGACTAGCCACCACCATAGGAGGGGGACGGAAAAACAAGACAATATCAGAACAAGTAGAGCTAGCATACACCACACCAGCTCAAGAACACCTCACCTCCTGAGGCTTGTTCATCCACTGTACTAGTTCTTCGTCAGCCCTTCGACGCAATCCACCACACCACACTGTATTAGGGTATTACACCACAACGGTGGCCCGAACCAATCATTGTGTCTTTGTGTCTCTTTGAGCTCGACGCGCTAGGCCTAGGAGGATCACGAGTAGGCAGGCTGGGCAGGTTGAGATCTTCGCACGTACCCCTAGAGTTCGAACCTCTCAAGGGTTTGCGGATCCCTAAATCCGACAGACACGCTCACTTGGCTGTTTCTTTTTGAGGTGATGAGAAGCAAAGGCTTTGGTAAAAAATGGTGTGATTGGATCTCCATATTACTCAAGACAGCTAGCTCTAAAGTAATTGTAAATGGGGTGCCCGGGAAAAGCTTCATGCATGTCAAGGGTCTCAGGCAGGGCGACACCGCCTCACCTTTGTTATTCGTGATCGCAATGGATGTGCTCTCCAAGATCATGATCAAAGCCGCTAGTATGGGTGTGGTCAATACTTTTACTGGCATTGCGGCACATCAGTCTGTGTCGATCTATGCAGATGACGTGACCCTATTTGTCACATCAGGGAGCTGGACCTTACTTTCATCACATCTATTCTTCGGGTGTTTGGTGTTGCATCTGGTTTGCGGGTTAATTACCATAAATCTATGGCTATCATGATCCACGGGAACAAAGCGGACAAGAATCGTGTGGAGTCGAGACTTAATTGTCGCCTGGGAAACTTCCCATGTAAATACCTCGGTATGCAGCTGGTGATAAGGCAACTCAATAGAGTTGAATGGCAGCCTATGTTGGATCAAGCTAAAAGCTTTGCTCCGGCATGAAAGAGGGGATTGTTGCACCGTCCGGGCAGGCTGGTGTTTGTGAAATTGGTTATTGCGGTCAAGCCCACACACCATTTCATGATTGAAGATGCTCCTGAAGGAAATATGCCCTAGAGGCAATAATAAAGTTGTTATTTATATTTCCTTATATCATGATAAATGTTTATTATTCATGCTAGAATTGTATTAACCGGAAACTTAGTACATCTGTGAATACATAGACAAAACAAAGTGTCCCTAGTATGCCTCTGCTTGACTAGCTCGTTAATCAAAGATGGTTATGTTTCCTCAGCATAGATATGTGTTGTCATTTGATGAACGAGATCACATCATTAGTGAATGATGTGATGGACAAGACCCATCTGTTAGCTTAGCATAATGATTGTTAAGTTTTATTGCTATTGCTTTCTTTGACTTATACATGTTCCTCTGACTATGAGATTATGCAACTCCCGAATACCGGAGGAACACCTTGTGTGCTATCAAATGTCACAACGTAACTGGGTGATTATAAAGATGCTCTACAGGTGTCTCCGAAGGTGTTTGTTGGGTTGGCATAGATAAAGATTAGGATTTGTCACTCCGTGTATCGGAGAGGTATCTCTGGGCCCTCTCGGTAATGCTCTAAAGGAAATATGCCCTAGAGGCAATAATAAAGCTATTATTTATTTCCTTAATTCATGATAAATGTTTATTATTCATGCTATAATTGTATTAACCGAAAACTTAGTACATGTGTGAATACATAGACAAAACTTATAATCCCTAGTATGCCTCTACTTGACTAGCTCATTAATCAAAGATGGTTATGTTTCCTGACCATAGACATGTGTTGTCATTTGATGAATGGGATCACATCATTAGGAGAATGATGTGATGGACATGACCCATCCATTAGCTTAGCATTATGATCATGTCAGTTTCATTGCTACTGCTTTCTTCATGACTTATACAAGTTCCTCAGACTATGAGATTATGCAACTCCCGAATACCGGAGGAACACATTGTGTGCTACCAAACGTCACAACATAAATGGGTGATTATAAAGGTGCTCTACAGGTGTCTCCGAAGGTGTTTGTTGGGTTGGCATAGATCGAGATTAGGATTTGTCACTCCGTGTTTGGGAGAGGTATCTCTGGGCCCTCTCGGTAATACTCATCACTATAAGACTTGCAAGCATTGTGACTAATGAGTTAGTTACGGGATGAAGTATTACAGAACGAGTAAAGAGACTTGCCGAAAACGAGATTGAACTAGGTATTTAGATACCAACGACCGAATCTCGGGCAAGTAACATACCGATGACAAAGGGAACAACGTATATTGTTATGCGGTTTGATCGATAAAGATCTTCGTCGAATATGTAGGAACCAATATGAGCATCCAGGTTCCGCTATTGGTTATTGACCAGAAGTGAGTCTCGGTCATGTCTACATAGTTCTCGAACCCGTAGGGTCTGCATGCTTAACGTTCGATGACGATTGGTATTTTGAGTTTATGTGATATGATGTACTGAAGATTGTTCGGAGTCCCGGATATGATCACGGACATGATGAGGAGTCTCAAAATGGCCGAAACATAGAGATTGAGATATTCGACGACTATATTTGGACATCGGAAGTGTTCCAGAGAAGTTTCAGATAAAACCGGAGCGCTGGAGGGTTTTCGGAACCCCCCGAGGGAACTAGTGGGCCTCGATGGGCCTTAGTGGAGAGAGAGGAGGGCCGCAGGAGGGTTGGCCGCACGCCCTCCCCCCTGGAGTCTGAATAGGATAAGCGTAGGGGGGCGGTGCCCCCCTCCCTTCCTTCTCCCTCTCTCCCTCTCCTTCCTTCCCCCTCTCCCTTTAGGTGGAAACCTACTAGGACTCCCCCTAGTAGGAATCCCCTCTTGGGGCGCCCCTACAGGGGTCGGCCGGACTCCCCCTTGCTCCTTTATATACGGGGGCAGGGGGCACCCTAGAATACACAAGATGATTGTTTAGCCATTTGCGGTGCCCCCCTCCACAGATTTCCACCACGGTCATATCATCGTAGTGCTTAGGCAAAGTCCTACGCCGGTAACTTCATCATCACCGTCACCATGTCATTGTGCTGACGAAACTCTCCCTTGACCTCAGCTGGATCTATAGTTTGTGGGACGTCACCGAGCTGAACGTGTGCAGATCACGGAGGTGCCGTACCTTTGGTGTTAGGATCGGTCGGATCATGAAGACGTATGACTACATCAACCGCATTGTCATACGCTTCCGCTTTCGATCTATGAGGGTGCGTAGACAAAACTCTCCTGTCTTGTTGCTATGCATCACCTAGAGATAGAGCTTGCGTGACCGTAGGAAAATTTTGAAATTACTGCATTCCCCAACAGTGGCATCCGAGCCAGGTCTATGCATAGATTTTATATGCATGAGTAGAACACAAAGAGTTGTGGGCGATAATAGTCATACTGCTTACCAGCATGTCATACTTTGATTCGGCGGTATTGTTGGATGAAGCGGCTCAGACCGACATTACATGTACGCTTATGCGAGACTGGTTCTACCGACGTGCTTTGCACATAGGTGGCTAGTGAGTGTCTGTTTCTCCAACTTTAGTTGAATCAAGTGTGGCTATGCCCGGTCCTTGTTGAAGGTTAAAACAGCACACTTGACAAAAAATCGTTGTGGTTTTGATGCGTAGGTAAGAATGGTTCTTGCTAGAAGCCCGTAGCAGCCACGTAAAACTTGCAACAACAAAGTAGAGGACGTCTAACTTGTTTTGCAGGGCTTGCTCTGATGTGATGTGGTTAAGACATGATGTGACATAAATTGTTGTATGAGATGATCATGTTTTGTAGCAAAGTTATCGGCAACTGGAAGGAGCCATATGGTTGTCTCTTTATTGTATGCAACGCAATCGCCATGTAATAGTTTTACTTTATCACTAAGCGGTAGTGATAGTCGTAGTAACAATAGTTGGCGAGACGACAACGATTCTACGATGGAGATCAAGGTGTCACGACGGTGACATTGGAGATCATAATGATGCTTCGGTGATGGAGATCATGAGCACAAGATGATGATGGCCATATCATGTCACATATTTTGATTGCATGTGATGTTTATCCTTTATGGATCTTATTTTGCTTAGAACGTCGGTAGCATTATAAGATGATCCCTTACTACATTTCAAGGTATAAGTGTTCTCCCTGACTATGCACCGTTGCTACAGTTCGTCGTGCCGAGACACCACGTGATGATCGGGTGTGATAAGCTCTACGTTCACATACAATGGGTGCAAGCCAGTTTTGCACATGCAGAATACTCGGGTTAAACTTGACGAGCCTAGCATATGTAGATATGGCCTCAGGACACTGAGACTGAAAGGTCGAGCGTGAATCATATAGTAGATATGGTCAACATAGTGATGTTCACCATTGAAAACTACTCCATCTCACGTGATAATCGGACATGGTTTACTTGATTTGGATCACTTAGATGATTAAAAGGATGTCTATCTAAGTGGGAGTTCTTAAGTAATATGATTAATTGAACTTTAATTTATCATGAACTTAGTATCTGATAGTGTTTTGCATGTCTATGTTGTTGTAGATTGATACCTCTCCAACGTATCTATAATTTTTTATCGTTCAATGCTATTATATTACCTGTTTTGGATGTTTAATGGGCTTTACTATACACTTTTATATTATTTTTGGGACTAACCGATTAACCGGAGGCCCAGCCCAAATTGTTGTTTTTTACCTATTTTAGTGTTTCGCAGAAAAGGAATATCAAATGGAGTCCAAACGGAATGAAACCTTCGGGAGGGTTATTTTTGGAACAAACGCAACCCGGGAGACTTGGAGTGGACGTCAAGAAAGAAACGAGGCGGCCACGAGGCAGGGAGGCACGCCCAGGGGGGTAGGCGCGCCCCCCACCCTCGTGGACCCCTCGTGGCTCCCCTTAGGGGTGGGCATTTGGTATAAACCGAGAATTCGGTTTCTACCATTTGTTTTTTCTTAAATTCGGTTTGGAAAACTTGAAACCAAAAATGGTGGCTAAAAAGAACTAACCAAACATTCGGTTAACCGAATATTCGGTCTGGTTTTTAGTTTTATACCGAAGTGCCACATTATTTTCTGCTTAGACAACAACAACAATACCCTCTTATATAGGCAAAGATATCTGCCACATCTTCTCAGTCGGGCGAGGTGGGATTAAAGGAACCAAATGACCTCACGGGCTGTTCGCGGAATCGCACACGCAGGCACACACTCCACCAAAAAAATCCCATGCGAGCTGGGCCTTGCATGCACTATGGTCAGGTAGGCCCACCACCCACATTATGTGATAGCAACATGTGTTGGTTGTGATCGTGGGCGTGACTCCCGATTCATGGGCGTGACTACCGGGAGGCATTGGTTGCGCAGCCACGCTGGCTACAGACTTCGTACATGAGCGATGTGTGCAGCGAAGCTAGCTTGGTGCCACTTCTTCAAGTAACTTCAATTTTTGTTTCGGTAAATCGGTATAAAACCAAACTGACCGAATTGAATTCAGTTTATACAGATGGAAAACGACTTTTTCTTGAACAGTGATAAAAAACAAAGATTCGGTTTTTTCGATTTCAGCTTCGGTTCGGTCTACGGTTCATCGGTTTTTATGCCCACCCCTAGCTTCCCTGACCGACTTCCTTCGCCTATATATACCCATATACCCTGAAAACATCCAGGATCACTACGAAACCCTATTTCCACCGCCGCAACCTTCTGTACCCATGAGATCCCATCTTGGGGCCTTCTCTGGCGCTCTACCGGAGGGGGAATCGATCACGGAGGGCTTCTACATCAACACCATAGCCTCTCCGATGAAGTGTGAGTAGTTTACCATAGACCTTCGGGTCCATAGTTATTAGCTAGATGGCTTCTTCTCTCTCTTTGGATCTCAATACAAAGTTCTCCTTGATCTTCTTGGAGATCTATTTGATGTAATTCTTTTTGCGGTGTGTTTGTCGAGATCCGATGAATTGTGGGTTTATGATCAAGATTATCTATGAACAATATTTGAATCTCCTCTGAATTCTTTTATGTCTCTTCGAATTGTTAGTTTGGTTTGGCCTACTAGATTGATCTTTCTTGCAATGGGAGAAGTGCTTAGCTTTGGGTTCAATCTTGCGGTGTCCTTTCCCAGTGACAGCAGGGGCAACAAGGCACGTATTGTATTGTTGCCATCGAGGATAAAAAGATGGGGTTTATATAATATTGCTTGAGTTTATCCCTCTACATCATGTCATCTTGCGTAATGCATTACTCTGTTCTTATGAACTTAATACTCTAGATGCATGCTGGATAGCGGTTGATGTGTGGAGTAATAGTAGTAGATGCAGAATCGTTTCGATCTACTTGTCGCGGACGTGATGCCTATATACATGATCATGCCTAGATATTCTCATAACTATGCACTTTTCTATCAATTGCTCGACAGTAATTTGTTCACCCACCGTAATACTTATGGTATCTTGAGAGAAGCCACAAGTGAAACCTATGGCCCCCGGGTCTATTTTCCATCATATAAGTTTCCAATCTACTTTATTTTGCAATCTTTACTTTACAATCTATATCATAAAAATACCAAAAATATTTATCTTATTATCTGTACCAGATCTCACTTTTGCAAGTGGCCGTGAAGGGATTGACAACCCCTTTTATCGCGTTGGTTGCAAGGTTCTTATTTGTTTGTGTAGGTACGAGGGATTTGAGTGTAGCCTCCTACTGGATTGATACCTTGGTTCTCAAAACTAAGGGAAATACTTACGCTACTTTGCTGCATCACCCTTTCCTCTTCAAGGGAAAACCAATGCATGCTCAAGAGGTATCAAGAAGGATTTATGGCGGCGTTGCCGGGGAGGTCTACGCACAAGTCAAGACATACCAAGTACCCATCACAAACTCTTATCCGTCGCATTACATTATTTGCCATTTGCCTCTTGTTTTCCTCTCCCCCACTTCACACTTGCCGTTTTATTCGCCCTCTCTTTTCCGTTTGCCTCTTTTTCGCTTGCCTCTTGTGTGCTTGTGTGTTGGATTGTTTGTCACGATGGCTCAAGATAATACTAAATTGTGTGATTTCTCCAATACCAACAACAATGATTTTCTTAGCATGCTGATTGCTCCTCTTACCGATGTTGAATCTTGTGAAATTAATGCTACTTTGTTGAATCTTGTCATGAAAGATAAATTCTCTGGCCTTCCTAGTGAAGATGCCGCTACTCATCTAAACAAATTTGTTGATTTGTGTGATACGCAAAATAAGAAAGACGTGGATAATGATATTGTTAAAATGAAGCTATTTTTGTTTTCGCTTAGAGATCGTGCTAAAACTTGGTTTTCATCTTTGCCTAAAAATAGTATTGATTCATGGAATAAGTGCAAAGATGCTTTTATCTCTTAGTATTTTCCTCCCACTAAGATCATCTCCCTTAGAAACGATATAATGAATTTTAAGCAACTTGATCGTGATCATGTTGCACAATCTTGGGAGAGGATGAAATTAATGATTCACAATTGCCCTACACATAGATTAAATTTATGGATGATCATACAAAAATGTTATGCCGGATTGAATTTTGTTTCTAGAAATCTTTTAGATTCAGCCGCGGGAGGCACTTTTATGGAAATCACTTTAGGAGAAGCTAATAAACTCCTAGATAATATTATGGTTAATTATTCTCAATGGCACACCGAAAGATCTACTAGTAAAAAGGTTCATGAGATAGAAGAGATTAATGTTATGAGTGGAAAGATGGATGAACTTATGAAATTGTTTGCTAATAAGAGTGCTCCTATTGATCCTAATGATATGCCTTTGTCTACTTTGATTGAGAATAATAATGAATCTATGGATGTGAATTTTGTTGGTAGGAATAATTTTGGTAATAACGCGTATAGAGGAAACTTTAATCCTAGGCCGTTTCCTAGTAATTCCTATAATAATTATGGTAATTCCTACAACAACTCTTATGGAAATTTTAATAAGATGCCCTCTGATTTTGAGATTAGTGTTAAAGAATTTATGGTTTCTCAAAAGAATTTCAATGCTTTTCTTGAAGAAAAATTGCCTAAGGTTGATGAGTTGGCTAGGAACATGGATAGAATTTCTCTTGATGTTGATTCTTTTAAACTTAGATCTATTCCACCTAAGCATGATATCAATGAGTCTCTCAAATCTATGAGAATTTCCATTGATGAGTGCAAGGAAAGAACCGCTAGGATGGGTGCTAAGAAAGATTGCTTTGTAAAAGCGTGTTTTTCTAGTTTTCATGATAATAATGATGAAGATCTAAAATTGATTGATGTGTCCCCTATTAAATCTTTGTTTTGCAATATGAATCTTGATAATGATGGGACTGGAGATGAGTCCACTTTAGTTAAAAGGTGTCCCAATTATTCGGAGTTTTTAGATCTTGATGCAAAAATTGGTAAAAGTGGGATTGAAGAGGTCAAAACTTTACATAGCAATGAACCCACTATTTTGGATTTCAAGGAATTTAATTATGATAATTTTTCTTTAATATATTGTATTTCCTTGTTGTAATCTGTGTTAAATTCTCCTCATGCTTATAGTCAAAATAAAGCTTTTACTAAACATATCGTTGATGCTTTAAGGCAATCTTATGAAGAAAAACTTGAATTAGAAGTTTCGATCCCTAGAAAACTTCATGATGAGTGGGAACCTACTATTAAAATTAAAATTAAAGATCATGAATGCTATGCTTTGTGTGATTTGGGTGCTAGTGTTTCCACGATTCCAAAACCTTTGTGTGATGTGTTAGGTTTCCGTGAATTTGATGATTGCTCTTTAAACTTGCACCTTGCGGATTACACCATTAAGAAACCTATGGGAAGGATTAATGATGTTCTTATTGTTGCAAATAGGAATTATGTGCCCGTAGATTTTATTGTTCTTGATATAGATTGCAATCTTTCATGTCCTATTATTATTGGTAGACCTTTCCTTAGAACGATTGGTGCAATTATTGATATGAAAGAAGAAAATATTAGATTCCAATTTACATTAAGGAAAGGCATGGAACACTTTCCTAGGAAGAAAATCAAATTACCTTATGAATATCTTATGAGAGCCACTTATGAATTGAATACCAAAGATGGCAATACTTAGATCTATTCTCGCTTTTATGCCTAGCTAGGGGCGTTAAACGATAGCGCTTGTTGGGAGGCAACCCAAATTTATTTTTGTTATTTAATTTTTGTTCCTGTTTAGTAATAAATAAATCATCTAGCTTCTGTTCAGATGTGGTTTCATGTTTTAATTAGTGTTTGTGCCAAGTAGAACCTATAGGATCATCTTGGGTGATAGTTAATTTGATCTTGCTGAAAAACAGAAACTTTTGCATGCACGATAATAATTTTAATAAATCACAGAAACGTGATTTTCAGTTGATTCTTTTTGAAGAAGATTAATAGAAAAATTACCTAGGACTTCCTATTTTTGTATAATTGTTCAGGTTCCAAAAGTATTTGAAAGTTACAGATTACTATAGACTGTTCTGTTTTTGACAGATTCTCTTTTTCGTGTGTTGTTTGCTTATTTTGATGAATCTATGGCTAGTATCGGGGGGTATGGACCATAGAGAAGTTGGAATATAGTAGGTTTAACACCAATATAAATAAAGAATGAGTTCATTACAGTACCTTAAAGTGGTGGTTTGTTTTCTTGCACTAACGGAGCTCATGAGATTTTCTGTTGAATTTTGTGATGTGAAGTTTTCAAGTTTTGGGTAAAGATTTGATTGATTATGGAATAATTAGTGGCAAGAGCCTAAGCTTGGGGATGCACAAGGAACCCCAAGGTAAAATTAAAGGACAACCAAAAGCCTAAGCTTGGGGATGCCCCGGAAGGCATCCCTTCTTTCGTCTTCGTCTATCGGTAACTTTACTTGAGGCTATATTTTTATTCACCACATGGTATGTGTTTTGCTTGGAGCATATTGTATGATTTGAGTCATTGCTTTCTAGTTTACCACAATCATCCTTGCTGTAGACACCTTTTTGGAGAGACACACATGAATCGAAATTTATTAGAATACTCTATGTGCTTCACTTATATCTTTGAGCTAGACAATTTTGCTCTAGTGCTTCACTTATATCTTTTTACAGCACGGCGGTGGTTTTATTTTATAGAAATTATTGATCTCTCATGCTTTACTTATATTATTTTGAGAGTCCTTTGGAACAGCATGGTATTTGCTTTGATTATAAAATTAGTCCTAATATGATGGGCATCCAAGTTGGGTATAATAAAAACTTTCATATAGAGTGCATTAAATAATATGATAAAATTGATACTTGATAATTGTTTTGGGATATAAAGGTGGTAATATTAGATTCATGCTAGTTGGGTAATTATGAAATTGAGAAATACTTGTGTTAAAGTTGGCAAGTCCCGTAGCATGCACATATGGTGAACGTTGTGTGACAAATTTGAAGCATGGGGTGTTCTTTGATTGCCTTCCTTATGAGTGGAGGTCGGGATCGCGCAATGGTTAACTCCTACCAACCCTTCCCCTAGGAGCATGCGTAGCAGTACTTTGCTTTGAGGGCTAATAAACTTTTGCAATAAGTATATGAGTTCATTATGAGTAATGTGAGTCCATGGATTATACCCACTCTTACCCTTCCGCAATTTGCTAGCCTCTACGGTACCGTGCATTACCCTTTCTCACCTTGAGAGTTGGTGCAAACTTTGCCGGTGCATCCAAACCCCGTGATATGATACACTCTATCACACATAAACCTCCTTATATCTTCGTCAAAACAGCCACCATACCTACCTATTATGGCATTTCCATAGCCATTCTGAGATATATTGCCATGCAACTTTCCACCGTTCCGTTTATTATGACTCGCTCCATCCTTGTCATATTGCTTTTGCATGATCATGTAGTTGACATTGTATTTGTGGCAAAGCCAGCTTTATAATTTTTTCATACATGTCACTCTTGATTCATTGCATATTCTGGTACACCGCCGGAGGCATTCACATAGAGTCATATTTTGTCCTAAGTATTGAGTTGTAATTCTTGAGTTGTAAATAAATAGAAGTGTGATGATCTTCATTATTAGAGCATTGTCCCAAGTGAGGAAAGGATGATGGAGACTATGATTCCCCCACAAGTCGGGATGAGACTCCGGACTTTATGAAAAATAAAAGAGGCCAAAGAAGCCCAAATAAAAAAGAGAGTCCAAAGAAGCCCACCAAAATATAAAAAAATAGAAAAAATGAGAGAAAAAAAGAGAAGGGACAATGTTACTATCCTTTTACCACACTTGTGCTTCAAAGTAGCACCATGGTCTTCATGATAGAGAGTCAACTATGTTGTCACTTTCATATACTAAAGGGAAATTTTCATTATAGAACTTGGCTTGTATATTCCAATGATGGCCTTCCTCAAAATGCCCTAGGTCTTTGTGAGCAAGCAAGTTGGATGCACACCCACTTAGTTTCTTTTAATGAGCTTTCATACATTTATAGCTCTAGTGCATCCGTTGCATGGCAATCCCTACTCCTCGTATTGACATCAATTGATGGGCATCTCCATAGCCTGTTGATTAGCCGCGTCAATATGAGACTTTCTCTTTTTTTTGTTTTATCACATAATCCCTATCATCATACTCTACTCCACCCATAGTGCTATATCCATGGCTTACGCTCATGTATTGCGTGAGGGTTGAAAAGGCTGAAGCGCGTTAAAGAGTATGAATCAATTACTTGGCTGAAACAGGGGTTGTGCATGATGGGAGCATTTTTGTGTGACGAAAATGAAGCATGGCCAAACTATATGATTTTGTAGGGATAAGCTTTCTTTGGCTATGTTATTTTGATAAGACATGCTTACTTTGTTAGTATGCTTGAAGTATTACTATTTTTATGTCAATATTAAACTTTTATCTTGAATCTTTTGGATCTAAACATTCATGCCACAATAAAGAAAATTACATTGAGAATTATGCTAGGTAGCATTCCACATCAAAAATATCTGTTTTTTATCATTTACCTACTCGAGGACGAGCAGGAATTAAGCTTGGGGATGCTTGATACGTCTCCAACATATCTATAATTTTTTATTGTTCCATGCTATTATATTACCTATTTTGGATGTTTAATGGGCTTTACTATACACTTCTATATTATTTTTGGGACTAACCTATTAACCGGAGGCCCAACCCAAATTGTTGTTTTTTTGCCTATTTTAGTGTTTCGCTAAAAAGGAATATCAAACGGAGTCCAAGCGGAATGAACCCTTTCGGAGAGTTATTTTTGGAACAAACACAACCCAGGAGACTTGGAGTGGACGTCAAGAAAGAAACGAGGCAGCCACGAGGCAGGGAGGTGCGCCCAGGGGGGTAGGCGCAACCCCACCCTCGTGGGCCCCTCGTGGCTCCCCTGGCCGACTTCCTTCACCTATATATACTCATATACCCTGAAAACATCCAGGAGCACCATGAAACCCTATTTCCACCGCCTCAACCTTCTGTACCCATGAGATCCCATCTTGGGGCCTTTTCCGGCCCTCCGCCGGAGGGGGAATCGATCATGGAGGGCTTCTACATCAACACCATAGCCTCTCCGATGAAGTGTGAGTAGTTTACCACAGACCTTCTGGTCCATAGTTATTAGCTAGATGGATTCTTCTCTCTCTTTGGATCTCAATACAAAGTTCTCCTCAATCTTGTTGGAGATCTATTCGTTGTAATACTTTTTGTGGTGTGTTTGTCGAGATCCGATGAATTGTGGGTTTATGATCAAGATTATCTATGAACAATATTTGAATCTCCTCTGAATTCTTTTATGTATGATTTGTTATCTTTGCAAGTCTCTTCGAATTATCAGTTTGGTTTGGCCTACTAGATTGATCTTTCTTGCAATGAGAGAAGTGCTTAGCTTTGGGCTCAATCTTGCGGTGTCCTTTCCCAGTGACAGCAGGGGCAGCAAGGCACGTATTGTATTGTTGCCATCAAGGATAAAAAGATGGGGTATATATCATATTGCTTGAGTTTATCTCTCTACATCATGTCATCTTGCCTAATGCGTTACTCTGTTCTTATGAACTTAATACTCTAGATGCATGCTAGATAGCGGTCGATGTGTGGAGTAATAGTAGTAGATGCAGAATTGTTTCGATCTACTTGTCGCGGACGTGATGCCTATATGCATGATCATGCCTAGATATTCTCATAACTATGCACTTTTCTATCAATTGCTCGACAGTAATTTGTTCACCCACCGTAATACTTATGCTATCTTGAGAGAAGCCACTAGTGAAACCTATGGCCCCCGGGTCTATTTTCCATCATATAAGTTTCCGATCTACTTTATTTTGCAATCTTTACTTTACAATCTATATCATAAAAATACCAAAAATATTTATCTTATTATCTCTATCAGAACTCACTTTTGCAAGTGGGCGTGAAGGGATTGACAACCCCTTTATCGCGTTGGTTGCAAGGTTCTTATTTGTTTGTGTAGGTACGAGGGATTTGAGTGTAGCCTCCTACTGGATTGATACCTGGGTTCTCAAAACTGAGGGAAATACTTACGCTACTTTGCTGCATCACCCTTTCCTCTTCAAGGGAAAACCAACGCATGCTCAAGAGGTAGCATAGATCAATGACCCGTGCTACCGTTCCTTTGAATTTTAATGCGTTCCTAGAGAAAGCTAATTGAAAGATGATGGCAACAACTACACGGATGGGTCCGTAACTTGAGGATTATCCTCATTGTTGCATAGAAGAATTACGTCATGGAAGGACCATTAGGTGTACCACCCGCGCCCGCAACTGCAGACATTATGAATGCCTGGCAGACGCGTGTTGATGACTACTCGATAGTTCAGTTGGCCATGCTTTACGGCTTAGAACCGGGATTTCAACGACGTTTTGAACGTCATGGAGCATATGAGATGTTCCAGGAGTTGAAGTTAGTATTTCAAGCAAATGCCCGGATTGAGAGATATGAAGTCTCCAATAAGTTCTACAATTGTAAAATGGAGGAGAATAGTTCTGTCAGTGAACACATACTCAGAATGTCTGGTACCACAACCACTTGGCTCAACTGGGAGTTAATCTTCCTGATGATAGTGTCATTGATAGAGTTCTTCAATCACTACCACCAAGGTACAAAAGCTTCGTGATGAACTATAATATGCAAGGGATGAACAAGACTATTCCCGAGCTCTTCGCGATGCTAAAGGCCGCGGAGGTAGAAATCAAAAAGGAGCATCAAGTGTTGATGGTCAATAAGACCACTAGTTTCAAGAAAAAGGGCAAATGGGAGAAAGGGAACTTCAAGAAGAACGACAAAAAGGTTGCTGCTCAAGAGAAGAAACCCAAGTATGGACCTAAGCCTGAAACTGAGTGCTTCTACTGCAAAGGGACTGGTCACTGGAAGCGGAACTGCCCCAAGTATTTGGCGGATAAGAAGGATGGTAAAGTGAAAGGTATATTTGATATACATGTTATTGATGTGTACTTAACTAATGCTTGTAGTAGCGCCTGGGTATTTGATACTGGTTCTGTTGCTCATATTTGCAACTCGAAACAGGGGCTACGGATTAAGTGAAGATTGGCTAAGGACGAGGTGATGATGCACGTGGGAAATGGTTCCAAAGTAGATGTGATCGTGGTCGGCACGCTACCTCTACATCTACCATCGGGATTAGTTTTAGACCTGAATAATTGTTATTTGGTGCCAGCGTTGAGCATGAACATTATATCTGGATCTTATTTCATGCGAGATGGTTATTCATTTCAATCGAAGAATTATGGTTGTTCTATTTATATGAGTAATATCTTTTATGGTCATGCACCCCTGCTGAGTGGTCTATTTTTATTGAATCTCGATAGTAGTGATACACATATTCATAGTGTTGATAGTGCAACTTATTTTTGGCACTGCCGTTTGGGTCATATCGGTGTAAAGCACATGAAGAAACTCCATAGTGATGGACTTTTGGAATCACTTGATTACGAATCACTTGGTGCTTGCGAACCATGCCTTATGGGAAAGATGACTAAAACTCCGTTCTCTGGAACAATGGAACAAGTTACTGACTTGTTGGAAATAATACATACCGATGTATGCGGTCCAATGAGTATTGAGGCTCGTGGTGGGTATCGTTATTTTCTTACCTTCACAGATGATTTGAGCAGATATGGTTATATCTACTTAATGAAGCATAAGTCTGAAACATTTGAAAAGTTCAAATAATTTCAGAGTGAAGTGGAAAATCATCGTAACAAGAAAATAAAGTTTCTACGATCTGATCGTGGAGGAGAATATTTGAGTTACGAGTTTGGTCTTCATTTGAAACAACATGGGATAGTTTCACAATTAACGCCACCTGGAACACCACAGCGAAATGGTGTGTCCGAATGTGGTAACCGTACTTTATTGGATATGGTGCGATCTATGATGTCTCCTACTGATTTACCGCTATCGTTTTGGGGTTATGCTCTAGAGACGGCTGCATTCAGTTTAAATAGGGCACCATCAAAATCTATTGAGGCGATGCCTTATGAATTGTGGTTTGGCAAGAAACCAAAGTTGTCGTTTCTTAAAGTTTGGGGCTGCGATGCTTATGTGAAAAAGCTTCAACCTGATAAACTCGAACCCAAATCAGAGAAGTGCGTCTTCATAGGATACCCAAAAGAGACTGTTGGGTACACCTTCTATCACAGATCCAAAGGCAAAATCTTTCTTGCTAAGAATGGATCCTTTCTAGAGAAGGAGTTTATCTCAAAAGAAGTGAGTGGGAGGAAAGTAGAACTTGATGAGGTAACTGTACCTTCTCTCTTATTGGAAAGTAGTTCATCACAGAAATCAGTTCCAGTGATTCCTACACCAATTAGTGAGGAAGCTAATGATGATGATCATGAAACTTCAGATCAAGTTACTACCGAACCGCGTAGGTCTTCCAGATTAAGATCCGCACCAGAGTAGTACGGTAATCCTATTCTGGAAGTCATGTTACTAGACCATGATGAACCTACGAACTATGAGGAAGCGATGATGAGCCCAGATTCCATGAAATGGCTTGAGGCCATGAAATCTGAGATGGGATCCATGTATGAGAACAAAGTGTGGACTTTGGTGGACTTGCCTGATGATCGGCAAGCCATAGAAAATAAATGGATCTTTAATAAGAAGACTGACGCAGACGGTAATGTTACTATTTACAAAGCTCGACTTGTTGTGAAAGGTTTTCGACAAGTTCAAGGAGTTACTACGATGAGACTTTCTCACACGTAGCGATGCTTAAGTCTGTCCGAATCATGTTAGCGATTTCTGCATTTTATGATTATGAAATTTGACAAATGGATGTCAAAATTGCATTCCTGAATGGATTTTTTGGAATAAGAGTTGTATATGATGCAACCGGAAGGTTTTGTCGATCCAAAGGGTGCTAACAAAGTGTGCAAGCTCCAGCGATCCATTTATGGACTGGTGGAAGCCTCTCAGAGTTGGATGATAGTGTGATCAAAGCATACGGTTTTATACAGACTTTTGGAGAAGCATGTATTTACAAGAAAGTGTGTGGGAGCTCTGTAGCATTTCTAATCTTATATGTAGATGACATATTGTTGATTGGAAATGATATAGAATTTCTGGATGGCACAAAGGGATACCTGAATAAGACTTTTTTTATGAAAGACCTCAGAGAAGGTGCTTACATATTGGGCATCAAGATCTATAGAGATAGATCAAGACGCTTAATTGGACTTTCACAAAGCACATACCTTGATAAAGTTTTGAAAAGGTTCAAAATGGATCAGTCAAAGAAAGGGTTCTTGCCTGTGTTACAGGGTGTGAAGTTGAGTTAGACTCAATGCCCGACCACTTCAGAAGATAGAGAGAAAATGAAAGTCATTCCCTATGCTTCAACCATAGGTTCTATCATGTATGCAATGTTGTGTACCAGACCCGATGTATGTCTTGCTATAAGCATAGTGGGGAGGTACCAAAGTAATCTTGGAGTGGAGCACTGCACAGCGGTCAAGAACATCCTAAAATACCTGAAAAGGACTAAGGATATGTTCTCATTTATGGAGGTGAAAAAGAGCTCATCGTAAACGGTTACGACGATGCAAGCTTTGACACTGATCCGGATGACTCTAAGTCTCAAACTGGATACATATTTTTATTGAATGAAGGAGCTGTCAGTTGGTGCAGTTCCAAGCAGAGCGTCGTGGCGGGATCTACGTGTGAAGCAGAGTACATTGCTGCTTCGGAAGCAGCAAATGAAGGAGTTTGGATGAAGAAGTTCATATCCAAACTAGGTGTCATACCTAGTGCATCGGGTGCAATGAAAATCTTTTGTGACAATACTGGTGCAATTGCCTTGGCAAAGGAATCCGGATTTCACAAGAGAACCAAGCACATCAAAAGACGCTTCAATTCCATTCGTCATCAAGTATTAGAAGGGGACATAGAGATTTGCAAGATACACACGGATCTGAATGTTGCCGACCCATTGACTAAGCCTCTTCCACGAGCAAAACATGATCAGCACCAAAGCTCCATGGGTGTTAGAATCATTACTATGTAATCTAGATTATTGACTCTAGCGCAAGTGGGAGTCTGAAGGAAATATGCCCTAGAGGCAATAATAAAGTTATTATTTATTTCCTTAATTCATGATAAATGTTTATTATTCATGCTAGAATTGTATTAACCAGAAACTTAGTACATGTGTGAATACGTAGACAAAACATATAGTCTCTAGTATGCCTCTACTTGACTAGCTCGTTAATCAAAGATGGTTATCTTTCCTAACTATAGACATGTGTTGTCATTTGATGAATGGGATCACATAATTAGGAGAATGATGTGATGGCCATGGCCCATCCGTTAGCTTAGCATTATGATCATGTCAGTTTCATTGCTACTTCTTTCTTCATGACTTATACAAGTTCCTCAGGCTATGAGATTATGCAACTCCCGAATACCAGAGGAACACTTTGTCTGCTACCAAAAGTCACAATGTAAATGGGTGATTATAAAGGTGCTCTACATGTGTCTCCGAAGGTGTTTGTTGGGTTGGCATAGATCGAGATTAGGATTTGTCACTCCATGTTTTGGAGAGGTATCTCTGGGCCCTCTTGGTAATACTCATAACTATAAGCCTTGCAAGCATTGTGACTAATGAGTTAGTTGCGGGATGAAGTATTACGGAACGAGTAAAGAGACTTTCCGGAAACAAGATTGAACTAGGTATTTAGATACCGACGATCGAATCTCGGGCAAGTAACATACCGATGACAAAGGGAACAACGTATATTGTTATGCAATTTGACCGATAAAGATCTTCGTAGAATATGTAGGAACTAATATGAGCATCCAGGTTCCGCTATTGGTTATTGACCGGAAGTGAGTCTCGGTCATCTACATAGTTCTCGAACCCGTAGGGTCCGCACGCTTAACGTTCGATGATGATTGGTATTTTGAGTTTATGTAATATGATGTACCGAATATTGTTCGGAGTCCCGAATATGATCACAGACATGACGAGGAGTCTCGAAGTGGTTGAGACATAAATATTGATATATTGGACGATTATATTCGGACACCGGAAGTGTTCTGGAGAAGTTTTGGATAAAACTGGAGTGCCGAAGGGTTACCGGAACCCCCCCCCCCAGGGGAACTAGTGGGCCTCAATGGGCCTTAGTGGAGAGAGAGGAGGGTCGCAGGAGGGTTGGCCGCCCGCCCCCCTGAGTCTGAATAGGACAAGGGAAGGGGGGCGGCGCCCCCCTTTCCTTCTCCCTCTCTCCCTCTCCTCCCTTCCCCCTCTCTCCCTTTAGGTGGAAACATACTAGGACTTGGATTCATAGTAGGAATCCCCTTTTGGGGCATGCCTATAGGGGCCGGCCGGCCTCCCCCTTGCTCCTTTATATACGGGGGCAGGGGGCACCCTAGAATACACAAGTTGATTGTTTAGCCGTGTGCGGTGCCCCCCTCCACAGATTTCCACCTCGGTCATATCGTCGTAGTTCTTAGGCAAAGCCCTGCGCTGGTAACTTCATCATCACCGTCACCACATTGTCGTGCTGACGAAACTCTCCCTCGACCTCAGCTTGATCTAGAGTTCGTGGGATGTCACTGAGCTGAACGTGTGCAGATCGCAGAGGTGTCGTACCTTCGGTGCTAGGATCGATCGGATCGTGAAGACGTACGACCACATCAACCGCGTTCTCATAACGCTTCCGCTTTTGGTTTATGAGGGTACATAGACAACACTCTCCCCTCTCGTTGCTATGCATCACCTAGAGATAGATCTTGCGTGATCGTAGGAAAATTTTGAAATAACTGCATTCCCCCACATGCTCATCACTATAAGCCTTGCAAGCAATGTGACTAATGAGTTAGTTATGGGATGATGCATTACGGAACAAGTAAAGAGACTTGCCGGTAACGAGATTGAACTAGGTATGAAGATACCGATGATCGAATCTCGGGCAAGTAACATACCGATGACAAAGGGAACAACGTATGTTGTTGTGCGGTTTGACCGATAAAGATCTTCATAGAATATGTAGGAGCCAATATGAGCATCCAGGTTCCGCAATTGGTTATTGATCGGAGATGTGTCTCGATCATGTCTACATAGTTCTCGAACCCGTAGGGTCCGCACGCTTAACGTTCGATGACGATTTGTATTATGAGTTATGTGTTTTGGTGACCGAAGTTTGTTCGGAGTCCCAGATGATAACACAGACATGACGAGGAGTCTCTAAATGGTCGAGAGGTAAATATTGATATATTGGAAGGTTACATTCGGAAACCAGAATGGTTTCGGGAAGTATCAGATAAGTTTGGGAGTACCGGGAGGTTACCGGAACCCCCCGGGTACTATTGGGCCTTCATGGGCTCTAGTGGAGAGAGGAGGCCGACGGCTAGGTGGTGGCGCGTGCCCCCCCTAGCCCAAATAGAATTGGACTAGGGGTGGGGGCGTGGCCCCCCTTTTTCCTTCTTCTCCTCCACCGCTTTCCCCTTCTCCCCTTCTTCAGAAAGGAAGGTGGAATCCTACTAGCACTGGGAGTCCTAGTATGACTCCCCACACTTGGCGCGCCCCCTGGCCGACCGCCTCCTCCCCTCCTCATTTATATACGGGGCAGGGGGCACCCCAAAGGGACAACATTTTCTTAGCCGTGTGCGATGCCCCCCTCCACCATTTACTCCTGCGATAGTATCATCGTAGTGCTTAGGCGAAGCCGTGCGCAGATCACATCATCAACACCGTCATCACACCATTGTGCTGATGAAACTCTCCCTCGACCCTCTGCTGGATCAAGAGTTAGAGGGACGTCATCGAGCTGAACGTGTGCTGAACTCGGAGGTGTCGTACGTTCGGTGCTAAATTGGCTGGATCATGAAGACGTTCGACTACATCAACCGCGTTAACATAACGCTTCCGCTTTCGTTCTACAAGGGTACATGGACACACTCTCCCCCTCTTGTTGCTATGCATATCCTAGATATATCTTGCGTGATCATACGAATTTTTTTAAAATTGCATGCTACGTTCCCCAACAGTGGCATCCAAGCCAGGTTTATGCGTAGATGATATGCACGAGTAGAACACAAAGAGTTGTGCGCGATAATGGTCATACTGCTTACCACCAATGTCTTACTTTGATTCGTCGGTATTGTTGGATGAAGCAGCCGGACCGACATTACATGACCGCGTTCGTGAGACTGGTTCTACCGAGTTCTTTGCACACAGGCGGCTGGCGGGTGTCTATTTCTCCAACTTTAGTTGAATTGAGTTTGACTACGGCCGATCCTTGTTGAAGGTTAAAACAACACACTTGATGAAAAATCGTTGTGGTTTTGATGCGTTGGTAAGAACGGTTCTTGCTAGAAGCCCGTAGCAGCCACGTAAAACTTGCAACAACAAAGTAGACGACGTCTAACTTGTTTTTGCAGGGCTTGTTGTGATGTGACATGGTCAAGACATGATGTGATATAAATTGTTGTATGAGATGATCATGTTTTGTAACAAAGTTATCAGCAACTGGCAGGAGCCATATGGTTGTCGCTTTATTGTATGAAATGCAATCGCCATGTAATTGCTTTACTTTATCACTAAGCGGTAGCGATAGTCGTAGAAGCAATAGTTGGCGAGACGACAATGATGCTACGATGGAGATCAAGGTGTCAAGCTGGTGACAATGGAGATCATTTTGGTGCTTTGGAGATGGGGATCAAAGGCACAAGATGATGATGGTCGTATCATGTCACATATTTTGATTGCATGTGATGTTTATCTTTTATGCATCTTATTTTGCTTAGTACGGCGGTAGCATTATAAGATGACCCCTCACTAAATTTCAACGTATAAGTGTTCTCCCTGAGTATGCACCATTGCTACAGTTCGTCGTGCCGAGACACCACGTGATGATCGGGTGTGATAAGCTCTACGTTCACATACAACGGGTGCAAGCCATTTTGCACGTGCAGAATACTCAGGTTAAACTTGACGAGCTTAGCATATGCAGATATGGCCTCAGAACACTCAGACTGAAAGGTCGAACGTGACTCATATAGTAGATATGATCAACATAGAGATGTTCACCATTGAAAACTACTCCATCTCACGTGATGATCGGACATGGTTTAGTTGATATGGATCACGTGATCATTTAGATGACTAGAGGGATGTCTATCTAAGTGGGAGTTCTTTAGTAATATGATTAATTGAACTTTAATTTATCATGAACTAAGTCCTGATAGTTTTTTGCGTATCTATGTTGTTGTAGATCAATGACCCGTGCTACCGTTCCCTTGAATTTTAATGCGTTCCTAGAGAAAGCTAAGTTGAAAGATGATGGTAGCAATTACACGGACTGGGTCCATAACTTGAGGATTATCCTCATTGCTACACAGAAGAATTATGTCCTAGAAGCACCGCTAGGTGTACCACCTGCCCCAGCAACTGCAGACATTGTGAATGTCTGGCAGTCGCGTGTTGATGACTACTCGATAGTTCAGTGTGCCATGCTTTACGGCTTAGAATCGGGACTTCAAAGGCGTTTTGAACGTCACAGAGCATATGAGATGTTCCAAGAGTTGAAGTTAATATTTTAAGCAAATGCCCGAGTTGAGAGATATGAAGTCCCCAGCAAGTTCTATAGCTGCAAGATGGAGGAGAATAGTTCTGTCAGTGAACACATACTCAGGATGTCTCGGTGCCATAACCACTTGACTCGGCTGGGAGTTAATCTTCCTGATGATAGTGTCATTGACAGAGTTCTTCAATCACTGACACCAAGCTATAAGGCTTCATGATGAACTATAATATGCAAGGGATGGAAAAGACAATTCTTGAGCTCTTTGCAATGCTAAAGGCTGCGGAGGTAGAAATCAAGAAGGAGCATCAAGTGTTGATGGTTAACAAGACCACTAGTTTTAATAAAAAGGGCAAAGGAAAGAAGGGGAACTTCAAGAAGAATAGCAAGCAAGTTGCTACTCCCGGGAAGAAACCCAAGTCTGGACCTAAGCCTAAAACTGAGTGCTTCTACTGCAAAGGGACTGGTCACTGAAAATGGAACTGCCCCAAGTATTTGGCGGATAAGAAGGATGGCAAAGTGGCAGGTATATTTGATATACATGTTATTGATGTGTACCTTACTAATGCTCGTAGTAGCACCTGGGTATTTGATACTGGTTCTGTTGCTCATATTTGCAACTCAAAATAGGGGCTACGGATTAAATGAAGATTGGCTAAGGACGAGGTGACGACGCACATTGGAAATGGTTCTAAGATCATGTAATCGCCGTCGGCACGCTACCTCTACATCTACCTCCGGGATTAATTTTAGACCTGAATAATTGTTATTTGGTGCCAGCGTTGAGCATGAACATTATATCTGGATCTTGTTTGTTGTGAGACAATTATTCATTTAAATCAGAGAATAATGGTTGTTCTATTTATATGAGTAATATCTTGTATGGTCATGCACCCTTGTTAAGTGGTCTATTCTTGGTACGATCGTGGTGATACACATGTTCATAATATTGAAGCCAAAAGATGCAAAGTTAGTAATAATAGTGCAACTTATTTGTGGCACTATCGTTTAGGTCATATTAGTTTAAAGCGCATGAAGAAACTCCATGCTGATGGGCTTTTGGAATCACTTGATTATGAATCTCTTGATGCTTGCGAACCATGCCTCATGGGCAAGATGACTAAAACTCCGTTCTCCGGAACAATGGAACGAGCTACTAACTTGTTGGAAATAATACATACCGATGTATGCGGTCCGATGAGTGTTAAGGCTCGTGACGAGTATCATTATTTTCTGACCTTCACAGATGATTTGAGCAGATATGGGTATATCTACTTAATGAAACATAAGTCTGAAACATTTGAAAAGTTCAAAGAATTTCAGAGTGAAGTGGAAAATCGTCGTAACAAGAAAATAAAGTTTCTACAATCTGATCATGGAGGCAGATATTTGAGCTATGAGTTTGGTCTTCATTTGAAACAACGTGGAATAGTTTCGCAACTCACGCCACCCGGAACACCACAGCGTAATGGTGTGTCCGAACGTCGTAACCGTACTTTATTAGTATGATGCGATCTGTGATGTCTCTTACTGATTTACCGCTATCGTTTTGGGGTTATGCTTTAGAGACAGCTGCATTCACGTTAAATAGGGCACCATCTAAATCAGTTGAGATGACACCATATGAACTATGGTTTGGCAAGAAACCTAAGCAGTCGTTTCTCAAAGTTTGGGGCTGCGATGCTTATGTGAAAAAGCTTCAACCTGATAAGTTCGAACCCAAATCGAAGAAATGCGTCTTCATAGGATACCCAAAGGAAACTGTTGGGTACACCTTCTATCATAGATCTGAAGGCAAGATATTCGTTGCTAAGAATGGATCCTTTCTAGAGAAGGAGTTTCTCTCGAAAGAAGTGAGTGGGAGGAAAGTAGAACTTGATGAGGTAATTGTACCTTCTCCCGAATTGGAAAGTAGTTTATCACATAAATTAGTTCCAGTGATTCCTACACCAATTAGTGAGGAAGCTAATGATGATGATCATGAGACTTCAGATCAAGTTACTACCGAACCTCGTAGGTCAACTAGAGTACGGTCAGAGTGGTACGGTAATCCTATTCTGGAAGTCATGTTACTAGACCATGATGAACCTACGAACTATGAGGAAGAGATGATGAGCCCAGATCCCACGAAATGGCTTGAGGCCATGAAATCTGAGATGGGATCCATGTATGAGAACAAAGTGTGGACTCTGGTGGACTTGCCTGATGATCGGCAAGCCATAGAAAATAAATGGATCTTCAAGAAGATGACTGACGCTGGCGGTAATGTTACTGTCTACAAAGCTCGACTTTTTGCGAAAGGTTTTCGACAAGTTCAAGGAGTTGACTACGATGAGACCTTCTCACCTGTAGCGATGCTTAAGTCTGTCTGAATCATGTTAGCAATTACCGTGTTTTATGATTATGAAATTTGGCAAATGGATGTCAAAACTGCATTCCTTAATGGATTTCTTAAAGAAGAGTTGTATATGATGCAACCAGAAGGTTTTGTCGATCCAAAAGGTGCTAACAACGTGTGCAAGCTCCAGCAATCCATTTATGGACTGATGCAAGCCTCTCATAGTTGGAATATATGCTTTGATAATGTGATCAAAGCATATGGTTTCATACAGACTTTTGGAGAAGCCTGTATTTACAAGAAAGTGGGTGGGAGCTCTGTAGCATTTCTGATATTATATGTGGATGACATATTGTTGATTAGAAACAATACATGATTTCTGGATAGCATAAAAGGATACTTGAATCAGAATTTTTCAATGAAAGACCTCGGTGAAGCTGCTTACATATTGGGCATCAAGATCTATAGAGATAGATCAAGACACTTAATTGGACTTTCACAAAGCACATACCTTGATAAAGTTTTGAAAAAGTTCAAAATGGATCAGTCAAAGAAAGGGTTCTTGCCTGTGTTACAAGGTGTGAAGTTGAGTCAGACTCAATGCCCGACCAGTTCAGAAGATAGAGAGAAAATGAAAGTCATTCCCTATGCTTCAGCCATAGGTTCTATCATGTATGCAATGTTGTGTACCAGACCTAATGTATGTCTTGCTATAAGCATAGCGGGGAGGTACCAAAGTAATCTCGGAGCAGAGCATTGGACAACGGTCAAGAACATCCTAAAATACATGAAAAGGACTAAGGATATGTTTCTTGTTTATGGAGGTGACAAAGAGCTCATCGTAAACGGTTACGTCGATGCAAACTTTAACACTGATCCAGATGACTCTAAGTCGCAAATCGGATACATATTTATATTGAATGGTGGATATGTTAGTTGGTGCAGTTCCAAGCGGGGCGTCGTGGCATGATCTACGTGTGAAGCGGAGTACATAGCTGCTTCGGAAGCAGCGAATGAAGGAGTCTAGATGGAGGAATTCATATCCGATCTAGGTGTGATACCTAGTGCATTGGGTCCAATAAAAATCTTTTGTGACAATACTGGAGCAATCACCTTGGCGAAGGAATCCAGATTTCACAAGAGAACCAAACACATCAAGAGACGCTTCAATTCCATCCGCGATCAAGTCAAGGAGGGAGACATAGAGATTTGCAAGATACACACGGATCTAAATGTTGCAGACCCATTGACTAAGCCTCTTCCACGAGCAAAACATGATCAACACAAAGACTCCACCAGTGTTAGAATCATTACTATGTAATCTAGATTATTGACTCTAGTGCAAGTGGGAGACTGAAGGAAATATGCCCTAGAGGCAATAATAAAGTTGTTATTTATATTTCCTTATATCATGATAAATGTTTATTATTCATGCTAGAATTGTATTAACCGGAAACTTAGTACATGTGTGAATACATAGACAAAACAAAGTGTCCCTAGTATGCCTCTACTTAACTAGCTCATTAATCAAAGATGGTTATGTTTCCTGACCATAGACATGTGTTGTCATTTGATGAACGGGATCACATCATTAGTGAATGATGTGATGGACAAGACCCATCCGTTAGCTTATCATAATGATCTTAAGTTTTATTGTTATTGCTTTCTTCATGACTTATACATGTTCCTCTGACTATGAGGTTATGCAACTCCAGAATACCAGAGGAATATCTTGTGTGCTATCAAACGTCACAACGCAACTGGGTGATTATAAAGATGCTCTACAGGTGTCTCCGAAGGTGTTTGTTGGGTTGGCATAGATCGAGATTAGGATTTGTCACTCAGTGTATCGGAGAGGTTTCTCTAGGCCCTCTCAGTAATGCTCATCACTATAAACCTTGCAAGCAATGTAACTAATGAGTTAGTTTCGGGATGATGCATTACGGAACGAGCAAAGAGACTTATGGGTAACAAGATTGAACTAGGTATGAAGATACCAACGATCGAATCTCAGGCAAGTAACATATCGATGACAAAGGGAACAACGTATGTTGTTGTGCGGTTTGACCAATAAAGATCTTCATAGAATATGTAGGAGCCAATATGAGCATCCAGGTTCCACTATTTGTTATTGATCGGAGAAGTGTCCCGATCATGTCTACATAGTTCTTGAACCCGTAGGGTCCGCACGCTTAACGTTCAACGACGATTTGTACTATAGTTATGTGTTTTGGTGACCGAAGTTTGTTTGGAGTCCCGGATGAGATCAGGGACATGACGAGGAGTCTCAAAATGGTTGAGTGGTAAAGATTGATATATTGAAAGGTTACATTCGGACACCGGAATGGTTTGGGGAAGTATCAGATATGTTTCAGAGTACTGGGAGGTTACCGGAACCCCCCGGGGGGCTATTGGGCCTTCATGGGCTCTAGTGGAGAGAGGAGGCCGGCGGCCAGGTGGTGGCGCGCGCCCCCTAGCCCAAACCGAATTGGACTAGGGGTGGGGGCGTGGCCCCCTTTTTCCTTCTTCTCCTCCACCTCTTTCCCCCTCTCCCCTTCTCCAAAAAAGAAGGTGGAATCCTACTAGGATTGGGACTCCTAGTAGGAGTCCCCACACTTGGCGCGCCCCCTGGCCGGCCGCCTCCTCCCCTCCTCCTTTATATACGGGGGCAGGAGGGCACTCCAAAGGGACAACATTGTCTTAGCCGTGTGCGGTGCCCCCCTCCACCGTTTACTCCTCCGATAGTATCATTGTAGTGCTTAGGCGAAGCCCTGCAAGGATCACATCATCAACACCGTCATCACGCTATCGCGCTAATGAAACTCTCCCTCGACCCTCTGCTGGATCAAGAGTTCGAGGGACGTCATCGAGCTGAATGTGTGTTGAACTTGGAGGTGTCGTATGTTCGGTGCTAGATCGGTTGGATCGTGAAGACGTTCGACTACATCAATTGCGTTAACATAACGCTTCCGCTTTCGGTCTACAAGGGTACGTGGACACACTCTCCCCCTCTTGTTGCTATGCATCTCCTAGATAGATCTTGCGTGGTCGTAGGATTTTTTTTTGAAATTGCATGCTACGTTCCCCAACAGCTCCGCTACGGGTGTTCAAGAATATTGACCAATGGATGCGTGGTTTATTTTGGACCGGCAAAAACAAGGCCAATGGAGGTCAATGCCTGGTTACTTGGAATCGGGTTTGTAAGCCAACTTGGCTTGGCGGTCTGGGGTGCGAGATCTACGGCTCCAAGGTTTGGATCTGAGAGTTCATTGGGAGTGGCTAAGGAGGACATACCCGGAGAGGCCATATCAAGGATTGCCGATGACAGTGGACCGGGAAGCCCGTGCGGTTTTTGAGAGCTTAGTTCACATTGAAGTTGGGAGAGGAAATAAGGTTTTGTTCTGGAGGGATAGATGGATACATGGCTTCTCGATGAAAGATATAGCTCCATTCATACACTCTCAAGTGGACATGCGAACCATTAACAAAAGGACGGTTCAGGAGGATTTGGACAATGGTAGGTGGTTGATGGATTTGACTGGGGAGCTAAACTATGGGGGCCACCTGCAACTCTTGCACCTTAACATGTCTATAAGCACGGTCATTCGTGACCCTTCCAGTGAGGATTCTTTCTCGTGGCCGGCGGACCTATCCGGTAGCTACACAACTAGGTCTACCTATCACCGATTGTGCCTCAGAATGGAGAGGGTGCCATACGCCTCATGCATTTGGAGAAGATGGGCGCTTCTCAAGTGTAAGATATTTGCCTGGCTGGCGGTGCAACATAGGATTTGGACGTCGGACAGGAGAGCGAGGCATGGGCTGCAGGAGCTACCATTGGCATGCCACACCTGCCTTCAAGAGGAGGACAACACGGAGCACATCTTGGTGCAGTGCTTCTATGCTAGGGAGGTGTGGCACAACATCTTTGCTGCTTTGGGTCTGCAGGGCCGCATTCCGGAGGCTCAGGATCACTTGTCAGATTGGTGGCTGGAGGGGCGACGAAACTTCATAAGTGGTGGGAAGCGTGGTTTTGACACCCTTGTCATCGTCACAATTTGGGCCCTCTGGAAGCAATCAATGCGAGAGTTTTCAATAGGTTAAATCAACAATTACATGCGCCTGACTTGGCTAACGCCATCTTGGCGGAATTGAAGGAGTGGAAGGCGGGAGGACTAGGTGGAGGAGGGTTTAGCTCATTTTGTGAGAATGTAGGCTTAGTCTAGTGTGTGGGGTATAATGGGCGTATGCCTAAGATAGAGTCTTGTTCCATCTTCAGGCATCTCGTACATTGTTCTTCTCCCTTCTGCTTCCTCCGTTCGGAATTACTTGTCACAAAAATGAATAAAAATGGATGATCTACAACTAAAGTACATCTAAATACATTCATTTCTTGGACGAGTAATTTCGAACGGAGAGAGTATAAAGATAAGTTACGCCTTTGGCGTACTCTTAAAAAAAGGGAAACGTTTGTATACGGCGCACCGGCCGAGCGTTCGGCCGGTCGCGTGCCGCGCGTCGGATCACCTAATATCGTGCGTCTCCTAGTACCCTGCGCTAAACACATGTCCAGTGGGCCACATGCACATCATTCTCTATCTAGTACGATCTGGAGAGTTCCCTTGCCTCGTTCCCCAATCATGGCTCTTATCCTCTCCCCAGTCCTCACCTTCCCTTGCGATAGATCGGGCCGGCCGCCATTGTCGCTGCACGAGCCGCTGCAAACTCCCCTCTTCCAGCCCAATCCTTTCTCCCCTGCCTTCATGCCGGACTGCGCCTCCGTGAAACTTTTTGTTGCAGAACGCCATCCGGTCCTGCAAGCCGTTAGGGGGCGGGGGCAACCGGGTGCTGGAGCTAGGACCAGTGGACCGACGCTATGCGGTGCTGGGACGGCGGTGACAAGATTGGAGACGATGGCTACCAGTGCTACAACCAGCACCCACCGGTGCTGGAGAGCCTGCAGCAGCCGGCGTTCAGGGCGTTTGAAACCACGGCAACAAGTGTGGGAGATCCGGCGAGGTTCTTTTTTGCTAGAAGCAGCCCCAAATTGTGCTACCATTGTCTTCTTTTTTTGCTGGAACCGGTCAATTTTTTTGCTACCATGTTACCAATTTGCTACCATCATGTTCGAATTTTGCTGGAACCAGCCCAAATTTTTGCTACCATGTTTGTTTGAGTAGAACCAGAGTTTCAATTTTGCTACCACCGTTTCGAGTTTTGCTACTATCAGCATGGTCAATTGCTACATTCTTTTTTCATGACCCGCCGAGACTCACGACTATGTGTTTTTGCTGCAACCTTTCTTGTTTTTGCTACTACGGTGTTCAAAATTGATACATATGTTGACAGTTTTTGCTACTACGGTCTTCAGGATTGATACATATCTTGACAATTTTTTGTTACTACGGTGTTCAAGATTTGATACATATGCTGCCATTTTTGCTACTACCATGGATGAACAAGGGAAGGCCATGGAAATGCTGTTATGACCATGGGAACTTTTTGTTGCGTTTGACGGCCGCGAGCGTCGGCGGTGAGATTCAACAGCGAGCGTCGGGGCGAGACGAACAAGGA
Source organism: Triticum aestivum (assembly GCF_018294505.1). Taxonomy (NCBI): domain Eukaryota; kingdom Viridiplantae; phylum Streptophyta; class Magnoliopsida; order Poales; family Poaceae; genus Triticum; species Triticum aestivum. The sequence continues at coordinate 447,649,938 of NC_057795.1, read as the reverse complement.
GGGCAGGAATTCGCTCTGCGGGATGCGGCCGTCGGGGGCGAGATTTTTTTTTTGCTGCAACCGGTTTGAAGTTTGCTGGAACCGGCGTACAAAATAGCTGGAACGTTTTTTTTTCTTCCTTTGAAGGTGACCATGGCGACCAGGGGTGTGAGCCGATTTGCTGCAACCGACAAACCAAAAAGCTACCACCATTGAGCTGATTTGGTACGGCGCTGTGTATAACCATTTGTGCCGGTGCTACACGGGCTCGTCGCCAGCGAGGCTTCAAGCACGAGCATCCGGGGGAGCCACGGCCAGCGGCTGGATATTTTTGTTGCAACCGGCGGCGAGCACCCGTGCTGGGGCGGCGGCGAGCGGGTCTGCAACCCAGGGCGGCGCGGGTGAATGTTACATCCATGGCCGGCGGGGAACTTCAATCTGTCAGCCGGGGGAGGGGGGAGGGGGAGACGCACGGCCTTTGCCTGATGCGAGCGGACGGCGCCCCTTTTTTGTTCATTGCCGTGAAGCTACGGTGGATGGGTCTAATCAGGAGAAGCGCGTTGACTCAGATTGAAGACGACGGGAGGGAAGAAGATGGGATCCAATCGAACGGCTGTGTGCGCGGCCGAAACTCCCGGCCGGCGCACTGGCGCAGATTACTGCCCTAAAAAAACTATAATTTCCTCTTTTCGTTCCCGCGCGGAAATCCCCGCCCAAACTCCAAATCACACCCGCACCCCGCCCAAACTCCTCTTTTCGCATCCCAACCAGCCATTAGCCATAGCTGCTTCAGAGTCGAGGCTCGAGTCCCTGCTGAATATCCGCGAACTATCCGAGCAAGTGGATCACCAGATGGGAAGACCACGGAAGACGAAGGCGAAGGCCGGCGGCGCCGAGGCCTCCTCCCCCGCCCTCTCCATCGGTACGCGGAACCCTTCCCCCGACGCGACGATTCCCCAACCAGGCGGTAGATTGTGCCTCACCCACAAGGCGAAACCACCCGTTTTGCAGGCAACTGCAAGGTGGAGATCCACGGGAGCGGCCTAAGGTGCGTGTCCACGGAGCAGAATCTCACCATTTCGGGAGCCAGGGGCGCGAAGATCTTGATCACGGGTATGGCGCGAGGAATACCGTGTTCCCCGCATTTCCTTTCTTCTGCTTTTTTTCCTAGATGCCGTTCTTGATGCCACAGCTTTTTTCTCAATGATCCCTGTGCAGTCGATGGAGCCAGGAGTTCTTCTGATGGGACTGGTTAGTGTAATAGTGTTGGAGTGTGCGCGCCATTTTCTTATGAGAGAAGAACAAGTAGGCGAGTCGAATCAGTGTTGGTTCTGTTAACTGCTCTGATGTAACATCTGTATTGTCTGCAGGTGAGGGTTCTGATTTCATCCTTCTGAACCCCAATGAGGCCGATAGCCTAAATAAATCTTTGCTCCAGGTAACCGAACTTTTTGTAACCTTTGTATTTAGCTTTCTGTTGCATGAGGGACAAACAAGTGCTATATTGTCTGAGTTTTACTTTCTGATTCTGATACTGTAGAGTGCTTGATTGTAGACTACATGTTTTACAGCGATTTCCTCAAAGATTTATTTTTGAAGGATTACATGGATGCATATTGGCTATACACATTGGTACAATTGGACACAGACTTAATTTAGATATAACCGTAGTAAAAATACTTATTGAGTTGTGATAACTGTGGCATTAGGTTTCTGGAAGCTAGAGTTCAGTTTTTAATTGGCTGATATAATACTGCAGGGATGATATTTAGTGCCAAAGCATTAATGATTGTACCAAGAATATTGTGGTAACGTGTATTTCGCTCTTAATTGTTTAGGAAGTTCTGAGGCTTTATAAGAAGGAGCTTCCAACTATGGACTATGCTGCTGACACTGGGAGAAAATCAGGATTTCTGGAAAAATGCATAATGAATGGGTAAAAATATTCTATTTAATTGATGGCACTCAAAAAATTCTAGCTGGAGTTTTTGCTTTGACATTATTCTATTTTGTTTGTTTTGTAAGAGCACAGAGAATAAATATTATTACTATGCTATTGTTCGGAAGAGCAGAAAAGAGTTAACATTATGGTTTCATGTTCGTTTCTTCCCCAGGAAGTACAAGACTCTAATTCTGAGGTCTATTTCACCTGGCAGGCCAGAAGAGGTAAGCATTAAGCATCATTAGCACCCTACCCACGCATCGCCCTATTTGACCGCATAATGCATAAGTACTACTCTAGATTGGTTTATCTGCCCACTTGCTTTACGTTTCCAAGTAAATTACACAAATACTTTGCCGATACAGAAGTATGGCAAATATAAAAAGGATAGACATGATTTGAAGACTTCTCTACATCACATAAGCATCCCCAAAAGGCAACAGATGAGATTCCAGAGATGTGTTCGATTTCACTTATGTGTTTGATTCTAGAGATGCGTTTGATTTTACTGATGTACTATATAGCTTAAATGATTTGAAGACTTGTACATCTACATAAGCACCCCCAGAAGGAGACTTATGGAGTTTATATGTATAATGGAGTTGTCTTATTATTGTCCACCCGATAGTATTTGTATTATTTTTATAGTTTATTGATAGAGTTAAGCAATCTGATTAATTTGCACTGATAAACCCACCATGACCAATGGTAAAGACAATTTTTGTCAATGTGAATGAAAGTTGTTGTGTATTTGTCATTTATCATCTCACTTATTTGCTCCCCCCCCCCCCCCCCCCCCCCCCCCTAAACAAAATCTCACTCCATCCTTTCTTTGCTTTGGTTCTCTCACCGCTTCTCAACCATCTGCCTCTGATTAGACTGCTTGAACGGTATATCTTGTCGGTGGTTGCCACTTCGATGTTATGATACATGTAGCTTATGTGATCTTCACTGCGGTGCTATGATACATGTACCTTATGCGATCGCACTGCCATGATTTAATTTAGCTATGCTTCCGGGGTAAGTTTTGTGGACTGGTGGCAGCAGGCCATCCACTCCCGGCCGCAAAGAAGGGCACCTCTTTGGTGATTATGTTTGTGGCTTGGTGGATTTGGAAGCAGCACAATCCAATTGCCTTCTACGGCATGCAGCCCAACATTACTACCTGCTTGGCACAATAAAGGCCTGGCCCATTTGTGGACAAAAGGAGTGGTGGTGGGCTTTGTGGCGCTACTTCTGGTGCTGCCTAGCTCTTAGGGGTGCGGTGTTGTAAATATTCTGAGTGTGGCCCTTTCTAGGCTTGTAAATAAGTCTTTCTATCAACGCAATGAGGCACAAAACTTTTATTTTATCAAAAAATTATCTGCAGCTTATTTTTATATGGAAACATTTTGTACATTTCTTATGTATAGGTATAGATAAGATTGTCTCTTTGATTATACATTTCTTTTATGGACTTTTAAATCTCAACAATTATAGCTAGGATCCACCGTAACCAACCGCTAAATTGTTGCTCTTGATATTCACATATTATCAACTCACGGTTTTCTACATTCTCAACAGTTATACTACGTGGCCACAACACATGTTAGGCATATTTTACCAAACACATCAATTTGCGGTAGTGCTGTAAAAAACGCAGTGATAATCTTAATTTTTGTGAGAGCACAATTATCAAATGTCAAATTTGAAATCACCATCACGTCTACCTTGCTGAATTAATTGAAACAGAAAACATATTTTTCTTAGTTGAAACAAAGATGCAACTGACCACGTTCAGGACCCGGATAGAACTACAAAGCGAGAAAGCAAGAATAGGCTCATTGGCTTGCTAATTTCATCCATGATATCATCCCCCTGGTGCTAATGTAGATAGTTGATTCATTGCTAAATCTCAAGCGTATAATTAGGCCTCGTTAATATTGCATGTAGCATATATTTTTGTGTATGTGGACGAAGTGGATTGTTTTTCTACCGTTTTAGTAATAAATAGATTAGATTATCTCAGGAAATGTGTGTGACAACTGACAAGTGAGTTCTGCTAGTGGCTAGTGAAAACAGATAGATAACCTCGAACAACTGTAAGTACAGTGAAGTTGACCTACTGCGAACTTCTCTATTTACTTATGTTAAAGTAGAACAACAGTGTAAGAGCAGGTAATCTAGTATTCATGGATAATCGAAGTATTACTCCTTGCTTTTACAACTAAACTACCATGCCAGGTTTTGTTAGAAGTTAAAATCTAACCACTCTGTCACACAGATCATAGCTGCTGTATCATATCAGATAGTGCCAGCTGACACACAATATGCTGAAATACCCCTGGCAGCTGTGACATCGCCTTTTCAACATGTGGTATGCCATTCATAAACCCTCTTAAACTTCGGAACTACCATCCCTTTTGCAAGATCCATTCCTATTTCATGTTACTAAAATTTATTTACTTCTGCATGCCTTGTTGGTACTTTCCCCCTTACTGGTTGCCTAATGGGTCTGTTCCCACTGGTTATTTATACTACATACGTAACATACCATACATGCACTCTCATCATAAATTCTTTATATCCTACAAAAAGTCATATGGTATTTACAATTTATCTAATGTAACACACCTTACCCCTTTTTTGACGGGAACACACCTTACCGTAGCTATCCTTGGATTATGAGGGAAACAGTATATTACTAAAAGGTAGACAAGTCGCCTCAAAATACTTCTTCCTGGACTACAATTAGACCTCTTATGGCATGCAAAGCATTCAGTTATATTTCTTGACATTCTCAGTCTAAACTTATAAGATAGTGCAAACTAATTATGAGCACATTTCGCTTATATTATGTTTTTCTTGGTAAATGATATTTCTGCACTCTGAAGTACACATGGTGAATGAAATGTACACAGTAGTCCATAGTTTTCCTAAAAGGTTCATAATTAAGGTAGTTGTTTTAATATTGTCCAGGGTTTTGGTCATCTGTTGTATAAGGAACTTAGCCAGCGTCTTCACAATGTTGGTGTTACCAATATATTCTGTTGGGCAGATAAGGTCTCTGAAGGATTTTGGCTTAAACAGGCAAGTGGAAATGGAAATTTGATATCTCTGTTTGTTTCAGTTTTCTTTTATATAATAAATATATCCTAATACTAGGTTTGGCAAATGCTATATAGTTTAGTAATCTCGTGCTTGCATTATTGGCAAGAGAAACATGCAGCAAATAGAAATGAAGAAACATGCTTGACTTGTTATACTTTTGTATTTTGACAGTCTGTAGTATCTGCACTCTTATGCTCGTTCTCATGTAATTGTTCAATGATTAGCAACTTATAAGTAGACCTGATCATGGGTGTTCGTGCCCCAGCCTGGTTTTTGACAAGAAAGCCTGAGAGTAGTAGTTGATAGTAAAATAACCAGTATTTTATTGCAAAAACGATTTAAATGATGTATTTTTAATCCACGAAGGCTACTTTTTATGTTTGCTGGCAGTTTTGGGTCGGGCTTTTTCAAGCCCAGACCAAAGCCTGCCATCAGGCTTAGGTTTTGAACAGGCCTACTTGTAAAGTAACAAGATGAATTTCAGTTCAGAGTAAATGAAGTTCTTTTGCTCATTGAAGTCACTGTTATGTTAGTGGGTAGTGGCTTTTTCTTTACCGAAGATACTCCTATTTTGTATCCTACTTTATTAACATGTTTATCCAATCAAGAATTGCAAGGTTATGCTAATGATATGACTGGTCTGTTCTCCTGAGTGCATTGCAGGGTTTTGTGTCTGTTGGAGAGGTGGATACTAAAGGTAAGATTCGCAGAATTCCAGTAAGGGCTGATATCAAGAGAGCATTATGCTTTCCAGGCAGTTCAATGCTTATGGTTACACATATTAAGAAGGATTTGCCAACCACGTCCAAAAACTCACTGGCAGAACCACAAACTTCTCAGCTGCATGCCGTGGTACCAGATAGTAAGTCTTCATGAAGTCATAATTATGTAAATTTTCAGGTTCAGATACCTCAGAGCCACTAATTCCAGTAGAATTGATCATCACTTTATATCCAAGTTGGATAGTTAAGAACTCCACTAAAAAATTATAAAGTAGGAGGAACCATGATATACATAGTCTGGCCACACAGGAGCAATGATACACGGTCTGGCCATAGAGAATTGGCATGTCAATATATATCCAATGCAATGGTTCATTTATTTGCTCAAAGAAAATCTTTTATTGTGCGGATTGCAGTGCGTTAATTTAGCGAATTAACAATGGAAGTTGTGCAAAGAACGTAAAGCTGAAATTTTGAGCATATATTACGCTACAACTATTATTCATACATTGCAATAGTACTGGACAAGTCTGTAACTTATTGGTTTATCAAGTTTGATTTCATTCAACCTTAGGAACAGCGACAACACACCTGGCTAAATCATATAAGCATCGGTGCATATGCAGAAAATTTCTGTGACATGTCTAATACTCATCTTCTGTGATAATTTTCCAGGCATCTCTCCTGGTGATATGGATACTGTAGTTCCCTCCTGTGAAAAGTTGTCTCCCCAGACCACTGGATGTGACAAAGTCAGCAAGACTGCAAATGTGGTAAGAAATGAAGCTTCTGCTGGTAGTGAAGGATGCTCATTATCTGATCAACAACCAAAGAAACGGACATATGAATCCTCATCTTCTTCACTGAAGTCAAAAAGAGTAAGATGCAGCGGTCACGCTGACCATACACAAGACATGAGACATAATGGTATCTGTGACAAATCTCTATCCATAAATAGCACACCTTTGGCTCCTAGTATGGTAGTCCACGTTGACAACAAAATATCAGGAGATGCTAAGGCCACTACCTGTTCCAATGGAAGGCCTTCAGTTATGCTCATGAATATTGCAGATGAAACAAAGAAGATGCGGCTTACAGAGGTAATTCCTACATAAACTTTACTCTTACTTTTGAGTAAATGTGAGCGGCATTTCGAAAATAAAGCAGTGTATGAGTATGTGCTTACCAAAGAAATTTTCACTGGTGCACTGACGAAAACTGCAGTCTATTTTTCTTTCAGAAAGAAGTTCATACTCTTTTTTTGCACTAATTTAGTTATTTTTCTTGCTTCTAAATATGTGTTGGGTTTTGAATTATGGTGCAGGTAGTTGAAATGCTCGGGGGAGTTGTTACCTGTGAAGGAAGTTCATGCACACATGTCGTTACTGGAAAAGCTCGAAGGACTATGAACTTTTGTATTGCTTTAAGTTCTGGGTTAGTTTTCATCTACATTTTCCTTAAACAATCCAGTTCATCACGTTTCAAACTATAATACAATTTCCATTCCTTGTTTTACACTGAATTGCATTTCACATATAGTTGTTGAAGCATAGTACTCACCGTGGAGTAATAGTTTTCAGTTGACTGGGCCATATACTGATTGCAGGGCTTGGATAGTTTCTCCAAACTGGCTGAAACAGAGCTTCAAACAAGGGAAATTTGTAGGTGAGTCAAAACTTGAGATGGCTAGGTGACCAATTATTGCCATTTGTTTCTGTGCAATGGAAGAAATGAAATGTGTGAGCAAAGAACAACTTATGCTGTTTTCTTATCTTGCACTTTTGTGCTGTTTCGTAGGTGAAGCAGAACATGTTCTGGATGATGAAGAATATAAGATGAAGTACAAGTCTGAAATGAGAGATGCGGTTATGAGGGCTAAAGAGAGGCCTTGCTTGTTATTTTCTGGCTACACTTTCTGTTTGACCAAGCACATCGAACCCTCTCCTGGTGTCCTCTCTCCAGTTATCAAATCCTCTGGTGGCAAGGTAACTAAAGATCATCCTGTCATGTGAAACTCATGTATGGCCAAACTTCTTGAACATGTTACAGATTTAGCAGAACTTATCCAATTACCATCCGACGAAACATTCTAGAACCTGGAGGTCCTATTTCTGTGAAATATTTAAGGGCATTCCAATTTCTACGCTCTATTATGTGAGGCATGAAGTTCTGCTCCAACATCTTTAAATAACACATGTCACCATTGAAGTTCAAGTGCAAACTTATATCCCTAGACATGTGGTTTTATTTATGGAAAATGTTTTAAAATGATTTGCTTACATACAGATGACACTTAAATTGCAAGTATTGACTAGATGACATTACTAGTAAGCTCTTGAGAATAATTTTGGGTCAATTCCAAAATTTGCATGAGTCCATCATTTGGAATGTTTCTATTGTTAGTTCCTAAGAGAACATAATTACACAAGCTATTCTAAAGTCTATCCACATCTATTTACGTTGCAGATCATCAGTAAGCTGGATGACATAGATGAGCCCTCAAAGACAATATTCTTGGCATGTGAAGAAGGCATGGAGCTTGCAATGGATGCATCAAAAAGAGGCATAAAGACATTCAGCAGTGAGTGGCTCATGACCTGTGTCATGAGGCAAGAGGTTGATCTTGAGGCGCCCCCTTTTGCAGAATCTCTCTGATGTGCCTCAACTTCATAGTTTAGTGGCCGAACCTATACTTACTTTTGCTAAGTTATCTCCTTCGTTGGCTATTGTAAATTTGGTGTCTCAAAGCTTTATGGCATTTGTGTACATATGCCCGTCGTGTGACCGCATGTAGAAACTATCAAACTGGTTAACTTTCTGCATTGTGGCCTTGCTTAGATTTATTTTGTTATCTGCTATGCAAAATTAGTCAGTGAATAAGGTACAATTTTGTTTGAAAAAATAGATTATAATCTAACTACAAAACACACCAGATTTTGAGTGGCTAAATTGGTTGCTATGTTTAGCAAATGACTAACTGAAAAATGATCTTTTTTTAGATTGCATGTAGGATATGAATCCATAGTCTGATCCTCCCCTAGGATTGAACTAGCATGTCAATATAAATTTGTACCACCACAACACTATTAAACTTCATCACATGAAAAATCAATTGTGTGCTGCCCCAACGTTACTCTTAAGTAGTTTCAGTGTAACATGCCAACAAATAAATTCTATTCACTTTATTCTCCTACCGTGTAACAGGTTATGGTATTTTAAACATACACTACACATATTGATTCATATAACGATTACTTGAAGTAGCTGTGAAAGTCTAAAAATCCAAACTGTGTGCGTTCGAATGAGGGTATACATATTCTAATGGTTCAACACCCATGATGTCCAACATAAATCTTATACCCATAATATTCTAGGTTTTGATAAGATTTGATTGATTTGCATATGGGTAGGAAAGACAAGAAAAGTTTTGATCCATGTTAGGCTTTGGTCACAACGTATCAAGTTTGACTTTAGTGGGCAATAACCGATGAGCAATGTCGAGCGGGCATGCCTCGACTACCTAGCGACCGCATGTAGTTATAATTCGCGGTGACTGGTATGGTCGTGGTGGGGATAGCCGACCATAGTGCAAGAAGATGGGGGAAAATCACAATTTTTAAATCGCCTGCGAAATTGTCATGATCACGTTAGCATTGCCGCCGGGAAGCCTGGACGCCATGATATGGTAACCAATGCAAAATCGTATAAAAGTCCCGCTAAACGAGCCAAATTCAATAACATCCTCTAAATCATCTATCCCCACTAGAGAATTGCCTCAATCGCCGATATTGCACACTATGGCAGCTGAGAGCCGCCCACGAAATCCTCCTATGCGTTTTAAAACTTTGGAAAAACCTAACTATCACATACCAACGTGGCACCATAAGCAGGCGGATTTTGTTGTTAGATAGTTTTTGGCCTCGTGGTGGTCTTGTGGATGATGGTGCTTTGCAGCAATATAAAAGTTTTTTTTGGAAGTAAATAAAAGTTGGTATAGTAGACCCGCAAAAAAAGAAAGAAAAGAAACGATTGTAATTGGGGTAGACTATAAATTTGAATTGTACGAAGGACCTGGGTGCACACCGCCACATTAATCCGTAACCTGATTTCTTCTTCTGCTGACAAAGACCCAAATCTGCTCCCCGACCCCGTCCTCTCTCCTCAGTCTCGGAGCCAGGGGCGATCCATCGACCTCGCCTCTCCGCCGCCGTAATCTCCTTCTTCTTCCTCTTCCTCGTCAGGTGCGTCCCTCTTCCCACCTCTCCCCCCCCTTCGTTCCGCGAGACGTAGGTCCGTTCCTGCCCCGTGGGTTTCCGCGCCAGGGAATTCAGCCTCTTCCTCGGAGCAATTCGAGATTTAGGCCCTCCAAGAAGATGGCTTGACGCGCCGTCAGATTTGGAATTTCTCGATGGTTTGAAAATTGCGACGCGATTTTATCCTGATTAGTTCTTCTATATACATCATGTCCATCCAGAGCCGAACCCTACTATCCCGTGTACCTTTTCTTCCCCTTCCGCCTGAATCCTGTGACCTACCTTAGCGTTATCGCCGACGCCTCAATCCCGCCGGGGACACCGCGTTCCTCCTGTCCCCATTGCCCTGTGTTTTAGTTTTCTCTACCTTTGTTTTTACTGTAGACGAGTGATAATTATAACAACATGCTGCTACTGTTCTTCATGCCATAGATGTTGAAGTACTAATCGAGTAACTTTTACCATTGTTTTACTAGTTACTACCGTGAGCTGAGTGAGATCGATAAAGAGTGGAGGTCGCCAGTCCAGCCTCAAGAGTGAGGGGAGAGTCTCAGGCTTGGGAACCTTTTCCTTTGGACACATAGCTCGATAAGAGCAACACCCGGGTGTCGCTGAAGAAGCATAGATCGGGAGTTTTCTTGGCCTGAGAAGTACAGGAGAGGAGCGTAGTGATAGCATGGCTTCAAAGCTTGTGGTTAGTTACTAATCCTTTTTTCATTTCACGAGATCTATTTTAGGGATGCCTTCCTCCAGGAGTAACAAGGGTGAGCACTTCATGCGCTTAGGTTCTTGGAATCCCCTGGGATGTGGATACAGAAGGATTAAAAGAGTACATGAGCAAGTTTGGCCCCCTGGATGATTGCATTGTTATGAAGGTTTGTGACAATTCAACATCCGCTATCAATTTGATGAGGCATAGTCTTTCTTGTGTCGTTCCTCAATTTTTCAGCGCTGATGTTTCAAATAAGTTTATACTTAATATTCATCTTTTTTTAAGCAACGTTGAAAACTGAACTGTCTCTTGTCTAATTGATGGTCTGCCCTCAATCTCGCAAAGGCACACATGGATATTGTTCTTATTGCAATCAAAACAAGTTTGACTTTGTGTTTTTATCTTTCTCTATTATGTCATTTGTTTCTTCAAGGGACGACTGAATTTTGTTTCTTCATGGGCTACATCATTTTTTATTCAAATCATGTTTTATTGCTCATTTCCAATCTAATAATTTACCAACATGTTTTGTACCTTTACAAAATGTCAGGATCGCTCATCTGGTCGATCTCGTGGTTTTGGATACGTGACGTTTTCGTCAGTAGAGGATGCAAAGGTAATAAACGGGAATCCCTTCGGTTTATTAGGACTTTAATTGCATCTTATCTGAGGCCAGTGGCAAATGGTAATGCTTACTCTCTATTGTTTACGTTTCATTCCTTGACAACGTACATAACTAACCTCTACATTGCCTTTTGCGACAAAGATCTTTTTGTTTTTACCTCTCTTGTGGTTGTATACTGTACATCTAGTTGATCCCCACCGAGTGTGAGGTTCTCCTCAGTTTTAACGTCCTGTAGTGGCATCTTGCTTGTTTATCAACCATTTAAAGAAAATGGGCAACTAGTCACTTAATACATGCTATTGCTTCGCTCAAACCAATCATATTTAACACTATCTAAAGTATAACAGTAAATGTTAAACTAACAAAAAATTGTTAGTTCTAGATGGGTACTTTATCAGTGTTCTAGCCGTCAACAATACTCCCTTCATTCCAAAATATAAGGTGTATTAATTTTCTGATAGTCGAATTTCTTTATGTTTGACCAAGTTTATAGAGAAAAAATATCAATAACCACATTACCAAATCATAAACATTGGTCAAATATAGAAAAGTTTGACTTCTAGAAAAAGCTAATATACCTTGTATTTTGGAACGGAGGCAGTGTGCCGGAAGTACAGACATTTCTGAGCAAACCAATACATTTTCCTTTGTCCTGGTCATGCTTTAGTCAACTGAATGAAGAAAGTTTTGAGAAGTGATTAGGATATGATTTGATGGCATCTTTTGACTAGTTTAGTTATATATGATTCTCTCCTGTCGCCTCTATTAACTCCGATTCTCTGTGTACTATTTTTTAGAATGTTGTTAACTCTGAGCATATTCTTGGAGACCGAACTCTGGAAGTGAAGATAGCGACTCCCAAGGTAAATATTAGCAAAAAGTGGAAAATCTCATCTACCATATGCAGCATACGACAGATCTTCAGTGCCAGACCTTTGCTTGCCTTTTTTGGTAACGATGTGATGAGTTCTAAACACAGGAAGAAATGCGAGCTCCAGGAAACAAGAAAGCTACCAGGATATTTGTTGCTCGGATTCCACAGTCTGTGGATGAGTCAATGTTTCGCAGGTGAGCTCCAGTACATGTTTTGCCATTGTTGATCTACGCAACCTTCAATATATGAACTTGTCTAAGCATTGAGATTGTTTGAACAGGCATTTTCAAACTTTTGGAGAAATAACAGATCTTTATATGCCCAAGGTGAGGAAATTAAGCTGATACGAGATATATAATATTCTAGATCGAGGTGCTGTCATCTCGTTTTGTTCATGTTAGTGTATTTACTAAAACTGTGGTAATATACAAACAACAAAAACAGTTGCTGATTGGCATCAATTTTCTGTATGTTAATATCTGCTACCTTCTCTTTTTTGATAGTACATTGAAGATATTTCCAGCCAACGTTTGCACTGTTTTAGTGGAAGTTACTTTTCACGTTAAAGATCACCAAATTACTGATTTAATGACTTTACACCTTTCCTGGCCATTCACGATCACTCAAGGAGGCAAATACCAAAGAATGTTCTAGTTTTCTTTTGACTGACAATTAAAATTGATGCTGTGCAAGCATCTTTAGGACATATTTCAATATAATTGAACGCATAAACCTGTTATATAGCCTACCTTAACTTGTTTGGGACTAAAGGCTTTGTTGTTGTTGTTGTTGCTGCATAAACCTGTTATACTATGGTCAAGCTACTTCCCCCACACGTGTTTGATTAGTTTTGAACACCTGACAAGACACAGTGCCTTGATTTGTCAAGTGTGTACTGTTGAAGAGAGATTCGTCCAGTATAACTTAAGAATCTTTGAGACAACTTTTCTTAGAAGTTAGAATGATTTTTCATCTAGTCTTTGGAGCTTCCATATCTAACAAACCCAGATTATTGTGATGGACATAGATGAGGGTTCAAGCTTACAGACTTGTCTACCGCTAGACACCTGTGAAAGCATACAGCCTGTTGAGGAGTCTGGTCAGCTCGCTTGCATCACTTTAGTTAGAATAGACAAGACGGGTGGAATTGGATTTTCACATGCCCAATTTCCTTTATTTTCTAGTCCCTGTAATATCTTTTTTTATTTGCTGGCCACCTCTTTGATGCAACCATTCCATGATTATGTCCAAAATATTCTACAGAGAAATTGCAGTTTGAGTCAAGATGCTTCTGCTAACATGGGTTTTGTTCTCCCACCAATCTCGTGCAGGAACTGGGTTCAAAAGAACATCGTGGAATTGGCTTTGTCACTTTCCGGAGTGCAGGTACGTGTATAGAATCTTCTAAGAGACGTTTATTTAATTAATACGTTGGTAGGTCAGATTGAACTAAATAGAGGAATAATGTTACTCCCTCCGATCCTAATTAATTTGTATGCACATTGTATAGAGGATGTGTCAATTAATTTGGATCAGGGGAGTATAACTTTGGTCTTCCATGTGATGCAAGAACATTGCCTTTGTACTATAGCAATATAATGGTGGGACTGGTGCTTGTAGTGCCGCCGCAGTACAGCAAGACCCCCTATGAATTTCACCATCACCCATAACCTTAAATTCACGCAGTAGGTTTGTAGCAGCAATGCCCGCACTAGCTTACATTTTTAACTGATTATTGTCTGTTTTGTAACTAGAGTTTTGACTCAGATCTACGATCTTACATTCTTCTGCCTAAGTGCTTATTTGTTCTCATCTACTTCACTTGTGCATGAGGCATGAGCTAGGATTTGATTTTAATTTGGAAGCTGCATTCCTAAATTATTCTTGGAACTTCCATTTGCTTCACCATTTACCACGAGTAATAGTGTTCCTCAACAACCTGTTTAGCTTTAGTTTGTAACTTTCAACTGTAATTTGTAGAGTGCGTGGACAATGTCATGCAAGAAAATCATGAGATTGATGGCACAACAGTTGTTGTTGATCGTGCAACTCCGAAGGTACATTTCGCAATTCACTTAGCTCAGTGTTTGAACTTGGAATACATGTAATATTTTGTGTGCTCCATCTCTAATACTTAAACTAGAACTAACACCCAGGGTTGACGACTTGACACTATGGTTTAGTCTAGGAAGTAGGAAGGATTGTTATGGGGTTGAACTGGTCCTGGTTGTAATATCTAATCATACCATGATCCTACCAATTTTACTCCTAGTGCTTGCAAAGTGGTGGATTGTTTTGTGGTTGAACTGGTCCGGGTTGTGATATCCAATCGTACCATGATCCTACCAATTTACTCCTTCTAGTGCTTGAAAAGGGGTTATATTGGACATGGGCACAATCCCCAAAATGCAACTTTGATTACTTATTCCTATTGCAATGTATGTATAAAGTTGAACAAAACTTTATTGTGATTTTTGTCAAGATAAACCTATATGTATGATTATCATGTGTCCAATCTGAACATTTTTGAAGATACATATGCAGTCAGAGTTTTTGAAGTTTGACTTTGCTATGTCCAAAACGACCAATTTTATGAAATTTGAGGAAGTAATAATGCATACAATACAATTCATTATAACTATGTACCCTTTTTATCTTTATTTATGTATTAATGTGTTACTTAAGAAGTTGGAAGGTCATAGCAAATGTATATGCTTTTCTTGTTTGATGAACCTGTACGAGCAAATGTTTCTATACAGGTTGAAAATTGTTGTAATGGTAGAATTAATGAAGAACTGTAGCATCTAACAGTAATAAATGATACATTTTCAATGTACTGGAAAATGGAGGCAGTATGAAAGCATATAAAGAACATAAACACAGGCTAAATGCTAAATTTTGCTTACAAATGTAGGTCCGCAGGATCATGATCCTAAAGATGCTACAATTAGCATTCGGATACGACCATGATCCTATAAAGGGCTTCTTTGGAACGAAGAAATCGAAACACTCAGGGGTGTGAAAAGCACATGATTATACTCAGGGATGTGAAAAGCACATGATTATAGTGTTATGGCTTGGTGATCCCATATGAGACACAACCACAATAATTGCTCAAAAGAGCTGTTTGAATACTGCACAGACATGTACACATTTTGAGATTAGGTTTACTTCATTAAAGAGAGATAAAGAGATCAAGGACAAGGGCTGTGGTAGCCTCACACTGGTGCTGTAGTTATCCATTTACGATATTGCTTTCCCTCCTACATAGCAGGATGAAGAAGTGAGGCACCCTCCAAGGAGGGGGGGAGGAGCACAGGGCGAGGGTGGTTATGGCTCATACAATGCATACATTACAGCTGCTACCAGATATGCAGCTCTGGGCGTACCAACACTGTATGATCATCCTGGGCCAGCTTATGGAAGTAAGTCTTGAGCTCTACACTTTGCCTGATATTTTGACTTGGAAACAATCGATTGTTACTGAATATTGCATCAAAATTGGCTAGGAGGATACTTGAATG
The DNA here is from genome assembly GCF_018294505.1 of Triticum aestivum. Taxonomy (NCBI): domain Eukaryota; kingdom Viridiplantae; phylum Streptophyta; class Magnoliopsida; order Poales; family Poaceae; genus Triticum; species Triticum aestivum. The sequence goes on along the minus strand of NC_057795.1, from coordinate 447,634,217 downwards.
AGCCCCCTGTATCAAGCAAAAAGATATTCATTGGTAGACTCCCACAAGAAGCAAATACTGATGATTTATGGGATTATTTTGGCCGATTTGGCAGAATTGTGGATGCATACATTCCAAAGGTTTGGCTCTCCCATCATTATTGGTAGTGTTTAGTCTCTTGACAACTTACAAACCCTAGTGCTATCGTAGGATCCAAAAAAGAGCGGCCACCGTGGTTTTGGTTTTGTTACTTTTGCTGAGGACGGTGTAGCAGATCGTGTAGCACGAAGAAGTCATGAAATTTTGGGACAGGAGGTGAGACAACAAGAGCCATTGCCTCAGCTCAGCCTGCAAAAAATGCCAGTGCGGAGATTAATTCATTGATCTGCCTTGTGTTTTCTCCCCAGGTTGCTGTAGACTCAGCTGCACCCGTGGAGGGTGGCCCCAGTCGAGGCGGGTACATGGAACCACCTGGGCCATATGGAGCTTACAGCCCGATGATGTCTTATGGCCAGTTCTCTGGCAGTCTTGGTTATGATGTAAGTAGAGAGCAGTAACTAAAGCTACTACTGTTTTCATCTTCTTCATGTATATTTTTGTGAAGCGGCATAGGCTTCAAATTAGTTTCCCACTCGCTCTTCGACTTTCTCGATTATCACTTGTGAGTTGCGAAACATTGGCTAACAAATCTTTCTCACGTTTCAGTATGGTTATGGTCCCAGTGGAAGTAGCAGCAGATCAAGAGTACAACCGCGCTACAGACCCTACTGAGGCACTCTCTTGGAGCCATCACAGCATTTAAGCGACATGATAGCATGAAGATGCTATGACATTGTGAGAACATGATAGTGAAAAAAAGGATGTTCCGTTGTCAGGATTCTATGGTACCGTGTATACTTATGTTTGTTTTTGTCCAGGATATGCGTAACCCTTTTTGTTCATGACGTTTTTCTGTATTCATGTGCCACCGGAAATTTGATTATATGGTGTGGCAGACTCTGAACATTGCCGATTATGCTAGCTGGCAGACGGGTTAGCTGTGCAGTTTGATTACGTTTTTCAGCGTTGGGCCTATTTGGTTTGCTCCTTGCGTAAATTCGGCTAGCCAAGGTTCCGGTTGCCCATGTTTTATCCGAGGATTTCCTCTGAAATGCACATGTGTTGCCAGCATCTTGCAATCGCTGAATCGAAGGCTAAATTTGACTTCTCCTGCAACGCGCACCCTTCCCTTGGTTTTTGAATGTTGGTCAAGTGATTAACCTACTGGGCCTTGTTACTTAGTTTGCGGTTGCAGCATCGTTGCCCCCCAAAAAGAAGGTAGTAGAAACGTATTTTAGCCAAACGGTAAAATAAGCAAACCAGTCAGACAAGCACGATTTCACAACCCACTACGATGGTGGGAGCGATGTCGGTGACGCGGCAATGGTTGCGATAGTCGGCTCTTCTCCGGCGTGTCCACGGTATTGCCTCGGTTTGTTTGTTGCTATGGAGTCGAAGCTGCGGCGGCGAGGCCCTGTGGTGTACGATGACTGGCTGCTTGTGGCCTTTCGGCGATCTTCCGTGGCGCCAGCCGTGCCTGGTTTCGTTCTTCTGAGTTTTTCGTCAGAATCGGAGCTGCGTTGTCTGTCCGCAGGTCGACAAGTCGTTGATGAGGGTGGGCTTTGCCCTGTGTGTTTCAGTTTATGGGAGTGGGCTTGGCCCTTATTGTTTCGGTTTTTGCCCGATTTTCCATAATTAACTGGGCAATTCTCTTCTGCTTTATTAATAGATGAGGCAATCTTTGCCTCCGTTTCGAAAAAAAACCACTACGATGTCAAGCTAGCCCAGGTCAACAAGTGTAGTAAACTACTGCGATGATGTGCATGACCCACTGCCGCGTGCTGACCTACGGCAGCTTCGTCTCCAGCGTGCGCGACCAGCTCGTGCTCCACGCCGGGGCGACGCTGTCAGGTCCTAGATGATCTACAGGTTCAGAGAAACGGTTTGTATGGAAGAATTGCGAGGAAAGAGGCCCCAATCTGGGCATATATTACTATAGGTTATGCCGTATGAGTTTAGGGTTCATCCTCGAAGGAAAATCTAGAAGATTCGATATCCCGATCAGCCACAACCCGGCTGTTAAGTAGGTGGCTGTTTCGCTATCGACAGAGACACATGAAAAGTAACAGTAATGGAAAGAAAACTAACGGCTGGCGACACGCGTAGCTTGAGGAGCCAATCTAGGCCGTTGGATCTCCCGAATCGTTATGTGCCAGAATTGCCATAGTTAACTGAATGTAAATCTTCAGATATCGCGACCTGACATTACCCCCTCCTGAAGAGCCGGCGTGTCCTCATGGTGTTTTATTGTTGATTCTCCAGGCTTCGGTTGTGCTCCGAAAGAACGCCGGAAAGACGTGTTTGATGAACTCTGCATCTTCCCAGGTTGCATCTTCCGCTGTTAGATTTGCCCATTGGATCAGCCACTATACCACTGGCACGTTTTTGCGAGGGACCTGTCTGACTTCCAATACTTGAGCCGGTTCTGTTTTGATGGTGCCATCAACATTCACCATTGGTAGGTGCGGCCTGGGAATGGACTTGTGACCCAAGTGCTTTTTTAACTGACTGACATGGAAAATTGGGTGCATTTGCACCTGTTCTGGAAATTGCAACTTATAAGCACTGTTGCCAATTTTCTGGATCACCAAGAATGGACCATAGTATTTGTTGTGTAGTTTGATTGCGCCTCTGAAACCAAATGCTGCAAGCCTGTATGGTGCCATCTTAAGATATACCAAATCACCAACTTCAAATTGTCTCTCCACTCTTTTCAGATCTGCATACCTTTTCATTCTATTCTAAGCTTGCAGCAAGTTTTCTTTCAATTGGTGCAACATATTCTGCTTGGCTATTAAGAAGTCCCGTGCTTCCTCATTATCAGGTCCAGGTATTGCTAATTCAGCAATCAATGGGGGAGGAAATCCATATAATGCTTGAAAGGGGCTCATTTTCAGGGTTGTATGATAACTGGTATTGTACCAATATTCAACTAGGGGTAGCCATGCTAACCACTTCTTTGGCTCTTGTGTAGTCATACACCTTAAATATGTTTCCAAGCACTGATTTATCCTCTCGGTTTGGCCATCCGTTTGTGGGTGGTAGGCTGAACTATATCTTAGTTCACTTTTGTATGCAGCAAAGATGTCTCTCCACAGTTGGCTGGTAAAGATCCTATCTCTGTCAGAGATAATGAGTGTTGGAGGTCCATGAAGTTTGATAATGTTATCTACAAAGGCTTGAGCTACACTCTGGACTGTGTAAGGATGTGACAAAGGTATGAAATGAGAGTACTTGGTGAACCTGTCAACTACCACTAGTATCACATCCTTTCCTTGGGAATTGGGAAGGCCTTCTATGAAATCAATTGATATGTGCTGCCAAGCCATGTCAGCAACTGGTAAAGGATCTAGAAGTCCTGGCTGTGAGCAATTGTCATGCTTTGCTCTCTGACAGATAGGACAAGTAGCTATGAACTGTTCCACAACTTGTTTAAGACCTGGCCAATAGAAAATTCCTTTCACTCTCTGATATGTAGCTCTCATACCTGAGTGTCCTCCCACAGGTGAGTTATGTAGAGCAGAAATCAATCTCTCCCTCAAACTGTTGTCATTTCCCACCAGAATTTTTCCTTTGAATCTGATAATACCAGCATGTATGGAGTAATCAGACTTGTCCTCAGGAGATTGTACTAGCAATTTTTCCTGCAGTTTCTTTGTGGTTGGATCAGTTTGATAGCTACTGAGCAACTCCTTTGCCCACTCAGGAGTAACAGTGGATATAGACATGCATTTGGGAAGTACTCTAGACAGAGCATCAGCTACTCTGTTGGTAATGCCCTTCTTATACTGAATGGTGAAATTGGACTCTAGCAACTTCATCATTAATTCGTGTTGTATTCCTTCATTAATCTTTTGGTCAGTTATGAATTTCAAGGACTGCTGATCAGTTTTGATGATTACCGAATTTCCCAGTAAGTAATGTCTCCATTTCTTTAAAGCTTCCAGGATTGCTAGAGCTTCTTTCTCATAAGTAGATAGGGCAGCATTTCTTGGACAGAGTGAAGAACTGTAGTATGCCAATGGTCTGCCCTCTTGCATAAGTACATCACCAATGCCATAGCCTGAAGCATCAGTTTCTAATGTAAAAGGGACATTGAAATTGGGCAGGGCCAGTACTGGGGCTGTTACCAAAGCTTGTTGTAATTTTTTGAAAGCTTTATCTTGCTCTGCTGTCCACAGGAATTTTCCTTTCTTAAGAGCATCATGCAATGGCATGCAAATTGTTCCATAATCTTTGATGAACCTTCTATAGTAACCAGCTAGGCCCAAGAAACTTCTCAACTTAGTGATATCAGTGGGTGTAGGCCAGCCCACAATTGCTTTAATCTTGCTGGGCTCAGTAGCTAATCCTTCTCCAGAAACTACATGTCCCAAATATTCCACTTGAGGAACTGCAAAAGCACATTTGGACATTTTGGCAAACAACTGGTTTTCTTTCAAGATTTGCAGCACTTGCTTTAAATGTTCCACATGCTCTTCAACAGTATTGCTGAACACTAGGATATCATCAAAGAATACCAGTACAAACTTCCTGTTGTACTTAGCAAACAAGAAATTCATGAGAGCTTGGAATATTGCTGGTGCATTAGATAATCCAAAGGGCATCACCAAATATTCATAATGCCCCAGAAAAGTTCTGAATGCAGTTTTATGAATGTCTGCAGGGTCCATTCTTATCTGATGATATCCTAACTTTAGGTCAATTTTGGAAAAAAATCTTTGCTCCATGCAACTCATCCAGTAGATCCTCAATAACTGGTATAGGGAATTTGTTCTTCACTGTCACCGTGTTCAACTTTCTAAAACCAGTACAGCATCATAGTACCGTCTTTCTTTTTGACTAGAAGAACATGAGCTGCATATGGACTCTGACTGTTCCTTATGAGCTTATTATCCAGTAGGTGTTTGATCTGTTTTTCCATTTCTGCCTTTTGATGGTGGGGGACTCTATATGGCCTTACATGAGGTGGATCCACTCCTGGCATCAAGGGGATTTTATGGTCCAATTCTCTCTTGGGAGGTAATGTTGTTGGTTCTGCAAAAGCATCCTTGTACTCCTGTAACAAGTTGTTTATTGCAGCTGGGATACAGTGCTTTTCAGGAGTTTGAGCCACTATATTGTGAATTTGGAGAAGAAAAGTTTTCACACCCTTGTCCAACAACTTAGTTACTTGTTCTGCTGGTATTTCCAGGATTTCCTCATTGGAGTTGTAAACTGCTGTTGTGACTGTTGTTTTCCCTTAGAGAGTGAAACTGAACTAATTGTGTGGCACATAAAAAGCCACATGACTAACCAATGAAAACCAATCATACCCTAGGATCATATCATGACTAGGGAGGTTGAGAATTCTGAAAGAGTGTTCCAACTTCAGTTTGGCCAGTTGAAAAACACAATTTGGAACTACAGCAACAGAAAGCAGCAGACCTCCTCCAACTACAGAAACCTTTCTAGGCTTAACAGGGAGTAATTGAAAGTTTGATTTAATAGCAAACTGCTCAGTGATGAAAGAGGTTGAACTTCCTGTATCCAGTAATGCTACTGCCTTTTTCCATTAACATGCACAATTACTGTAGGAGATTGCACATCAAGCTGCTGGCCCATAGCATGTGCAGATATAAACATTGCTTGCTCATGTTGTTCTGTTCCTTCTTCCATTACTTTCTGTTGATCAGGTTCTGTCTCTTCTGGACCAGATTCTTCCATTTCTTGTTGTAACATGTGCACATTAGGAACTAGAGTGCATTTATGGCCATGGAACCATTTATCACCACATCTCCAACACTCCCCAACTTTTCTGCTTTTCTGAATTTGGCTGTTAACATGTCCAGTGTTCTTTGTGGAGTAGTTGTTGGGACTACTACAGTGTTGATCACTTGTTTGCCAGCTGTAGGTGTTACATTTTTCTGCCAGTAGTTATTGTAAGGAATTGTGGACTTCTTAACCTGTGTCACAGGAGGAGGGTGACAAGGTTCAATCTCCTTCGCCAAGCAGTATGCATCAGTTAGAGAAGTGGGTCTATGAAGTCTTAATTGGTATTTTATTCCATCTCTCATCCCATTCACATAGCACTTAATAAACCAGGGTTCAGACAGTGTAGGATTTTCTTCCTGCAGTTCAGCCATTAATGTTGGAAATATGCCCTAGAGGCAATAATAAAAGTATTATTATATTTCATTGTTCATGATAATTGTCTTGTATTCATGCTATAACTGTATTATCCGGAAATCGTAATACACGTGTGAATACTTAGACCACACAATGACCCTGGTAAGCCTCTAGTTGACCAGCTCGTTGTGATCAACAGATAGTCATGGTTTCCTGACTATGGACATTGGATGTCATTGATAACGGGATCACATCATTAGGAGAATGATGTGATGGACTAGACCCAATCATAAGCATAGCATAAAAGATCGTGTAGTTCGTTTTGCTAGAGCTTTGCAAGTGTCAAGTATCTCTTCCTTCGACCATGAGATCGTGTAACTCCCGGATACCGTAAGAGTGCCTTGGGTATACCAAACGTCACAACGTAACTGGGTGACTATAAAGGTGCATTACAGGTATCTCCGAAAGTAGCTGTTGGGTTGACACAGATCGAGACTGGGATTTGTCACTCCGTATGACGGAGAGGTATCTCTGGGCCCACTCGGTAATGCATCATCATAATGAGCTCAATGTGACCAAGGTGTTGGACACGGGATCATGCATTACGGTACGAGTAAAGTGACTTGCCGGTAACGAGACTGAACAAGGTATTGGGATACCGACGATCGAGTCTCGGGCAAGTAACGTACCGATTGACAAAGAGAATTGCGTACAGGGTTTGATCGAATCCTCGACATAGTGGTTCATCCGATGACAACATCGAGGAGCATGTGGGAGCCATCATGGGTATCCAGATCCCGCTGATGGTTATTGAATGAGAGAGTCTCGGTCATGTCTGCATGTCTCCCGAACCCGTAGGGTCTACACACTTAAGGTTCAGTTACGCTAGGGTTATAGGGATATGTATATGCAGTAACCCGAATGTTGTTCGGAGTCCCGGATGAGATCCCGGACGTCACGAGGAGTTCCGGAATGGTCCGGAGGTAAAGATTTATATATGGGAAGTCCTGTTTCGGGCATCGGGACAAGTTTCGGGGTTATCGGTATTGTACCGGGACCACCGGAAGGGTCCCGGGGGTCCACCGGGTGGGTCCACCTGTCCCGGGGGGCCACATGGGCTGTGGGGGGTGCGCCTTGGCCTAATGGGCCAAGGGCACCAGCCCCACATAGGCCCATGCGCCTAGGGTTCAAGGGGGGCAAGAGTCCTAGGAGGGTAAGGCACCTCCTAGGTGCCTTGGGGGGAGGGAAAACCCCCCTTGGCCGCCGCACCCCCTAGGAGATTGGATCTCCTAGGGCCGGCCACCCCCCCTTGGCACCCCTATATATAGTGGGGGAGAGGAGGGACTTCATACCTGAACGTCTCGGCCTTTGGTTGCCTCCTTCTCCCTCCCCAACACCTCATCCACCTCCATAGTGCTTAGCGAAGCTCTGCCGGAGTACTGCAGCTCCATCAACACCACGTCGTCGTGCTGCTGCTGGTGCCATCTCCCTCAACCTCTCCTCCCTCCCTTGCTGGATCAAGAAGAGGAGACGTGGCTGTTCCATACGTGTGTTGAACGCGGAGGTGCCGTCCGTTCGGCGCTGGTCATCGGTGATTTGGATCACGTCGAGTACGACTACATCATCACCTTGCAAGCTTCCGCACGCGATCTACAAGTGGTATGTAGATGCAAACTCTCTCCCTAGACTCGTTGCTTAGATGAACTCATAGATGGATCTTGGTGAAACCGTAGGAAAAATTTTAATTTTCTGCAACGTTCCCCAACAGTGGCATCATGAGCTAGGTCTATGCGTAGTTCTCTTTGCACGAGTAGAACACAACTTTGTTGTGGGCGTGGATTTTATCATCTTACTTGCCTCTACTAGTCTTTTCTTGCTCAACGGTATTGTGGGATGAAGCGGCCCGGACCAACCTTACACGTACGCTTACGTGAGACCGGTTCCACCGACTGACATGCACTAGTTGCATAAGGTGGCTGGCGGGTGTCTGTCTCTCCCACTTTAGTTGGAGCGGAATCGATGAACAGGGCCCTTATGAAGGGTAAATAGAAGTTGACAAAATCACGTTGTGGTGATTCGTAGGTAAGAAAACGTTCTTGCTAGAACCCAATTGCAGCCACGTAAAAGATGCAACAACAATTAGAGGACGTCTAACTTGTTTTTGCAGCGATTGATCATGTGATGTGATATGGCCAGAAGTTATGATGAATGATGAATTGTGATGTATGAGATCATGTTCTTTGTAATAGGATTCACGACTTGCATGTCGATGAGTATGACAACCGGCAGGAGCCATAGGAGTTGTCTTTATTTTTTGTATGACCTGCGTGTCATTGAATAACGCCATGTAAACTACTTTACTTTATTGCTAAACGTTAGTCATAGAAGTAGAAGTAGTCGTTGGCGTGACAACTTCATGAAGACATGATGATGGAGATCATGATGATGGAGATCATGATGATGGAGATCATGGTGTCAAGCCGGTGACAAGATGATCATGGAGCCCCGAAGATGAAGATCAATGGAGCTATATGATATTGGCCATATCATGTCACAACTATATAATTGCATGTGATGTTTATTATGTTTATGCATCTTGTTTACTTAGGACGACGGTAGTAAATAAGATGATCCCTTACAAAAATTTCAAGAAGTGTTCTCCCCTAACTGTGCACCGTTGCTACAGTTCGTCGCTTCTAAGCACCACGTGATGATCGGGTGTGATGGATTCTTACGTTCACATACAACGGGTGTAAGACAGTTTTACACAGCGAAAACACTTAGGGTTAACTTGACGAGCCTAGCATGTGCAGACATGGCCTCGGAACACGGAGACCGAAAGGTCGAACACGAGTCGTATGGAAGATACGATCAACATGAGAATGTTCACCGACGATGACTAGTCCGTCTCACGTGATGATCGGACACGGGCTAGTCGACTCGGATCGTGTAATACTTAGATGACTAGAGGGATGTCTAATCTAAGTGGGAGTTCATAATTTGATTAGAACTTTATTATCATGAACTTAGTCTAAAACCTTTGCAAATATGTCTTGTAGATCAATGGCCAACGCTAATGTCAACATGAACTTCAACGCGTTCCTAGAGAAAACCAAGCTGAAAGATGATGGCAGCAACTATACGGACTGGGTCCGGAACCTGAGGATCATCCTCATAGCTGCCAGGAAACAATATGTCCTAGAAGGACCGCTAGGTGACGCTCCCGTCCCAGAGAACCAAGACATTATGAATGCTTGGCAGTCTCGCGCTGATGATTACTCCCTCGTTCAGTGCGGCATGCTTTACAGCTTAGAACCGGGGCTCCAAAAGCGTTTTGAGCATCACGGAGCATATGAGATGTTCGAAGAGCTGAAACTAGTTTTCCAAGCTCATGCCCGGGTCGAGAGATATGATGTCTCCGACAAGTTCTACAGTTGTAAGATGGAGGAAAACAGTTCTGTCAGTGAGCACATCCTGAAGATGTCTGGGTTGCACAACCGTATGACCCAGCTGAACATTAACCTCTCAGATGAGGCGGTCATTGACAGAATCCTCCAGTCGCTCCCACCAAGCTACAAGAGCTTTGTGATGAACTACAACATGCAGGGAATGGAAAAGACCATTCCTGAAGTGTTCTCAATGCTGAAGTCAGCAGAGGCTGAAATCAAGAAAGAACATCAAGTGTTGATGGTCAATAAGACCACTAAGTTCAAGAAGGGCAAGGGTAAGAAGAACTTCAAGAAGGACGGCAAAGATGTTGCCGCGCCTGGTAAGCCAGTTACCGGGAAGAAGTCAAAGAATGGACCCAAGCCTGAGACTGAGTGCTTTTATTGCAAGGGGAAGGGTCACTGGAAGCGGAACTGCCCCAAATACTTAGCGGATAAGAAGCCGGCAACACCAAAGGTATATTTGATATACATGTGATTGATGTGTACCTTACCAGTACTCGTAGTAACTCCTGGGTATTTGATACCGGTGCCGTTGCTCATATTTGTAACTCACAGCAGGAGCTGCGGAATAAACGGAGACTGGCGAAGGACGAGGTGACGATGCGCGTCGGGAATGGTTCCAGAGTCGATGTGATCGCCGTCGGCACGCTGCCTCTACATTTACCTACGGGATTAGTTTTGAACCTTAATAATTGTTATTTAGTGCCAAGTTTGAGCATGAACATTGTATCTGGATCTCGTTTAATACGAGATGGCTACTCATTTAAGTCTGAGAATAATGGTTGTTCGATTTATATGAGAGATATGTTTTATGGTCATGCTCCGATGGTCAATGGTTTATTCTTAATGAATCTCGAGCGTAATATTACACATGTTCATAGTGTAGATGCCAAAATATTTAAAGTTGATAACGATAGTCCCACATACTTGTGGCACTGCCGCCTTGGTCACATTGGTGTCAAGCACATGAAGAAGCTCCATGCCGATGGACTTTTAGAGTCTCTTGATTATGAATCGTTTGACACGTGCGAACCATGCCTCTTAGGCAAAATGACCAAGACTCCGTTCTCCGGAACAATGGAGCGAGCAACCAACTTGTTGGAAATCATACATACCGATGTGTGCGGTCCAATGAGCGCTGAGGCTCGCGGAGGATATCGTTATGTTCTCACCCTCACAGATGACTTGAGTAGATATGGGTATGTCTACTTAATGAAACACAAGTCTGAGACCTTTGAAAAGTTCAAGGAATTTCAGAATGAGGTGGAGAATCAACGTGACCGAAAGATAAAATTCTTACGATCAGATCGTGGAGGAGAATACTTAAGTCACGAATTTGGTACACACTTAAAGAAATGTGGAATCGTTTCACAGCTCACGCCGCCTGGAACACCTCAGCGAAACGGTGTGTCCGAACGTCGTAATCGCACTCTATTGGATATGGTGCGGTCCATGATGTCTCTTACCGATTTACCGCTATCATTTTGGGGATACGCTCTAGAGACAGCTACATTCACTTTAAACAGGGCACCGTCTAAATCCGTTGAGACGACACCGTATGAATTATGGTTTGGAAAGAAACCTAAGCTGTCGTTTCTAAAAGTTTGGGGATGCGAAGCTTATGTCAAGAAACTTCAACCTGAGAAGCTCGAACCCAAGTCGGAAAAATGCGTATTCATAGGATACCCTAAGGAAACTATAGGGTATACCTTCTACTTAAGATCCGAAGGCAAGATCTTTGTTGCCAAAAACGGATGCTTTCTGGAAAAAGAGTTTCTCTCGAAAGAAGTAAGTGGGAGGAAAGTAGAACTCGATGAAGTACTACCTCTTGAGCGGGATAGTGACGCAGCACAGGAAACCGTTCCTGTGATGCCCACACCAACTGAAGAGGAAAACCATGATAATGATCAAAGTACTTCGGATCAAGTTACTGCTGAACTTCGTAGGTCCACAAGGACACGTTCCGCACCAGAATGGTACGACAACCCTGTCCTGGAAATCATGTTGTTAGACAACAATGAACCTTCGAACTATGAAGAAGCAATGACGGGCCCGGATTCCAACAAATGGCTTGAAGCCATGAAATCCGAGATAGAATCCATGTATGAAAACAAAGTATGGACTTTGACAGACTTGCCCGATGATCGGCGAGCGATAGAAAACAAATGGATCTTTAAGAAGAAGACGGACGCGGATGGTAATGTTACCATCTATAAAGCTCGACTTGTCGCTAAGGGTTATCGACAGGTTCAAGGGATTGACTACGACGAGACATTCTCTCCCGTAGCAAAGCTAAAGTCCGTCCGAATCATGTTAGCAATTGCCGCATACTATGATTATGAGATATGGCAGATGGACGTCAAAACAGCATTCCTTAACGGGCATCTTAAGGAAGAACTGTATATGATGCAGCCGGAAGGTTTTGTCGATCCTCAGAACGCTAACAAAGTATGCAAGCTCCAGCGATCCATTTATGGACTGGTGCAAGCATCTCGGAGTTGGAACATTCGCTTTGATGAGATGATCAAAGCGTTTGGGTTTATGCAGACTTATGGAGAAGCCTGCGTTTACAAGAAAGTGAGTGGGAGCTCTGTAGCATTTCTCATATTATATGTAGATGACATACTCCTGATGGGAAATAATATAGAATTTCTGGACAGCATTAAGGCCTACTTGAATAAGTGTTTTTCAATGAAGGACCTTGGAGAAGCTGCTTATATATTAGGCATCAAGATATATAGAGATAGATCGAGACGCCTCATAGGTCTTTCACAAAGTACATACCTTGATAAGATTTTGAAGAGATTCAGAATGGATCAGTCCAAGAAGGGGTTCTTGCCTATATTACAAGGTATGAGACTGAGCTCAGCTCAGTCACCGACCACGGCAAAAGATAAAGAAGAGATGAGTGTCATCCCCTATGCTTCAGCCATAGGATCTATTATGTATGCCATGCTGTGTACCAGACCCGATGTAAACCTTGCCGTAAGTTTGGTAGCAAGATACTAAAGTAATCCCGGCAAGGAACACTGGACAGCGGTCAAGAATATCCTGAAGTACCTGAAAAGGACAAAGGACATGTTTCTCGTTTATGGAGGAGACGAAGAGCTCGTCGTAAAGGGTTACGTCGACGCTAGCTTTGACTCAGATCTGGATGACTCTAAGTCACAAACCGGATACGTGTATATGTTGAATGGTGGAGCAGTAAGCTGGTGCAGCTGCAAGCAGAGCGTCGTGGCGGGATCTACGTGTGAAGCGGAGTACATGGCAGCCTCGGAGGCAGCACATGAAGCGATTTGGGTGAAGGAGTTCATCACCGACCTAGGAGTCATACCCAATGCGTCGGGGCCGATCAAACTCTTCTGTGACAACACTGGAGCTATTGCCCTCGCAAAGGAGCCCAGGTTTCACAAGAAGACCAGGCACATCAAGCGTCGTTTCAACTCCATCCGTGAAAATGTTCAAGATGGAGACATAGAGATTTGCAAAGTACACACGGATCTGAATGTCGCAGATCCGCTGACTAAACCTCTCTCGCATGCAAAACATGATCAACACCAGAACTCTATGGGTGTTCGATTCATCACAATGTAACTAGATTAGTGACTCTAGTGCAAGTGGGAGACTGTTGGAAATATGCCCTAGAGGCAATAATAAAAGTATTATTATATTTCATTGTTCATGATAATTGTCTTGTATTCATGCTATAACTGTATTATCCGGAAATCGTAATACACGTGTGAATACTTAGACCACACAATGTCCCTGGTAAGCCTCTAGTTGACCAGCTCGTTGTGATCAACAGATAGTCATGGTTTCCTGACTATGGACATTGGATGTCATTGATAACGGGATCACATCATTAGGAGAATGATGTGATGGACTAGACCCAATCATAAGCATAGCATAAAAGATCGTGTAGTTCGTTTTGCTAGAGCTTTGCAAGTGTCAAGTATCTCTTCCTTCGACCATGAGATCGTGTAACTCCCGGATACCGTAAGAGTGCCTTGGGTATACCAAACGTCACAACGTAACTGGGTGACTATAAAGGTGCATTACAGGTATCTCCGAAAGTAGCTGTTGGGTTGACACAGATCGAGACTGGGATTTGTCACTCCGTATGACGGAGAGGTATCTCTGGGCCCACTCGGTAATGCATCATCATAATGAGCTCAATGTGACCAAGGTGTTGGACACGGGATCATGCATTACGGTACGAGTAAAGTGACTTGCCGGTAACGAGACTGAACAAGGTATTGGGATACCGACGATCGAGTCTCGCGCAAGTAACGTACCGATTGACAAAGGGAATTGCGTACAGGGTTTGATCGAATCCTCGACATAGTGGTTCATCCGATGACAACATCGAGGAGCATGTGGGAGCCATCATGGGTATCCAGATCCCGCTGATGGTTATTGACTGAGAGAGTCTCGGTCATGTCTGCATGTCTCCCGAACCCGTAGGGTCTACACACTTAAGGTTCAGTTACGCTAGGGTTATAGGGATATGTATATGCAGTAACCCGAATGTTGTTCGGAGTCCCGGATGAGATCCCGGACGTCACGAGGAGTTCCGGAATGGTCCGGAGGTAAAGATTTATATATGGTAAGTCCTGTTTCGGGCATCGGGACAAGTTTCGGGGTTATCGGTATTGTACCGGGACCACCGGAAGGGTCCCGGGGGTCCACCGGGTGGGTCCACCTGTCCCGGGGGGCCACATGGGCTGTGGGGGGTGCGCCTTGGCCTAATGGGCCAAGGGCACCAGCCCCACATAGGCCCATGCGCCTAGGGTTCAAGGGGGGCAAGAGTCCTAGGAGGGTAAGGCACCTCCTAGGTGCCTTGGGGGGAGGGAAAACCCCCCTTGGCCGCCGCACCCCCTAGGAGATTGGATCTCCTAGGGCCGGCCACCCCCCCTTGGCACCCCTATATATAGTGGGGGAGAGGAGGGACTTCATACCTGAACGTCTCGGCCTTTGGTTGCCTCCTTCTCCCTCCCCAACACCTCATCCACCTCCATAGTGCTTAGCGAAGCTCTGCCGGAGTACTGCAGCTCCATCAACACCACGCCGTCGTGCTGCTGCTGGTGCCATCTCCCTCAACCTCTCCTCCCTCCCTTGCTGGATCAAGAAGAGGAGACGTGGCTGTTCCGTACGTGTGTTGAACGCGGAGGTGCCGTCCGTTCGGCGCAGGTCATCGGTGATTTGGATCACGTCGAGTACGACTACATCATCACCTTGCAAGCTTCCGCACGCGATCTACAAGTGGTATGTAGATGCAAACTCTCTCCCTAGACTCGTTGCTTAGATGAACTCATAGATGGATCTTGGTGAAACCGTAGGAAAAATTTTAATTTTCTGCAACGTTCCCCAACAATTAAATCCTCAAATAACTTGGTGTACTCAGACACTGAAGTGCTTCCTTGTTTAAGAGAAGTGAATTTGTCAGTGAGATCGTAAGAGCCTTGGGCAGAGAATCTCTTGATGATTTCTTTTCCAAATTCTTGCCAGGACAATTGTTTCTTGAGTAAACCAAATCTTCTCAACCATACATCAACATCTCCTGTTATGTACACCTGGGCAAGTGATACCTTGTACTCTTCAGGTGCTGCTGCCATTTGGAAATACTTGTTACTCTGTCTGATCCAACCCACAAGATCTTCACTAGAGAATCTAGGAAAATCCATCCTTGGACCTTTTGTCATGGCCTTCATGAATTGAGCCTGCATATCCTGCTCATAGGTTCTGAAGTAGCCCTGCCACAATTGCCTGTCTCGAGATGGTTGCTGATACTGTTGGAAAACATGAGTGTGACTTCCCCTTCTCTGTGTTACTAGTGTTCCAATAGCACTAGCTGTTTCCAAGTTAGCTTGAGTTCCAAACCCAGGTGGTGGTGCAGTTCTGGCAGTTCTGATCTGAGGTAGTTGCTGCATATGAAATTCTTCCATTTGTCTAGTCTTTTCTTGTTCTGCTTCTAATTGTTGTCTCAGCTGTGCAGTTCTGCTAGATGGCATATCCTGTTGTTGTTGTTGCAGTGTTGGGGATCTAACAACAGTGTCAACTGCAGGTTGTTGCTCAGTTCTAGTGCCTGACCCGGATGGAGCTACCAATTTCTGCAAGACTGAACTCATTGTGGATAATTGTTTGCCAGATCTAACACATCCTTCTCAATTCCTCCAACTTGCAGTGCTATGTCATCTTGTTTGGAACTGATGGACTGAACATCTTCTTGTAATTTTGACACGTCTGCTCGCATCGCTGCGTTTTCCTGTTGCACCGCACCAAATTCATCTCGGAGTGAGAGGACCTCCTGCCACTCGGCCTCATCAACTGCCTTCGTGCGCCCCATCGCCTTGATCCAGAGAAGAGAGGAGGAATTTTACCACCGCAAATGCGGCAACCAACCTCTCCAAACCAGATCATGCCACCACCAACGCTCCATGCCTCCCAAGGTACACGGATCAACGAAGGACGTGAGATTTTACCTTGCTGGAAGTGATCCCGCACAACCACTCTGCGCTACTGATCTGTACCCGAACGATCACCGCCTCCTGCGCCGCCCTGGATCCGCCGCCGCCTGATGTCATAGTCAAGGAACACCTTCACCGTGCACATCAATCGCCGCCCGCCATCGCCACACAACACAGGGAGGGAATTGGGTGGGTATTCTTGCCTCTCTTGCAAAAATTTAGAGTGGATCAGAAGCTACCGAGGAACCACTGCTCTGAATACCAATTTGTCAGGTCCTAGATGATCTACAGGTTCAGAGAAACGGTTTGTATGGAAGAATTTCAGAGAATTGCGAGGAAAGAGGCCCCAATCTGGGCATATATTACTATAGGCTATGCCGTATGAGTTTAGGGTTCATCCTCGAAGGGAAATCTAGAAGATTCGATATCCCGATCAGCCACAACCCGGCTGCTAAGTAGGTGGCTGTCTCGCTGTCGACAAAGACACATGAAAAGTAACAGTAACGGAAAGCAAACTAACAGCTGGCGACGCGCGTAGCTTGAGGAGCCAATCTAGGCCGTTGGATCTCCCGAATCGTTATGTGCCGGAATTGCCACAGTTAACTGAATGTAAATCTTCAGATATCGCGGCCTGACAGACGCGCCACCTGGAGCTCGTCTTGCTTCCTCCACAAGAAGAGGACCTGTCAGGCCCTGTTTATATCCTCCCCTGTTCCCGCGTGCCGGAAAGTGTTATTAGCTGTAGATTTGTCATCGTGTGGTTCGAAGGCGTTGATAATGGTTCACCAGATGATGGCATCTCTCCTTCGTCGATCTACCATCCAGCGGCTGTGGTGCTTTCACTTAGCTGTAGCTTATCCGACAGGGCCATGTGCCATGTGCTCTGCTTTTCACTTTCTTCCGCTTAAAGTGTAATGGCTATAAAGCCAGCCTCTGCCCGGAGTGTGGGTATGATTTTCTTGTATTGGGTGTAAACCCTAGCCGCCAGTGGTGTGCTGACCCTATTTTCCCCATTTCTTAGCAAGAAACCTAGTTTGAAGCTCATGTTCTTCTCCTAAATTTGTTGCTATGCTAGTTAAATTGCTTGATTCTGAGCTTTGGACCTGACAATTGGTATTGAGAGCCAGTCCTTCCTCGGCGGTGTGATCGATTGGGGCGTAGTAGAGGTTGGTTGCGGCTGTAAAATCCCTCTCCTCACCCTAATCTGGCGGCGGCGACATCAGGTGGCAGCCGGAGTGGCAGTATTCGGGTACAATCAGAAACGGTCTGGTTGCCGGGGAAAATTTCTCAGGTGGTAAAACCCCAACTCCTGTGACCTGATCGTGTACCATCGGAGGCGGGCGCAGGCGGCGGTGACCTGTCCTCCCACCCTCCCAACCCTTTATGGTGGTGATTGCCGATGATTTCAAGATGATGGGCCCGACTGATTCAGGGTCAACAACTGAACTACAGCTAGAATCCCTTGAATTGGACACCAAGACGCTCTAGCAGGACAAAGAGGAAGATCGCAAGGAGTTTCAGCAATTTCAGGCAACAGTAAACAGAAACTTTGCAACAATGCAGAAGAACTTCGACAAAATCCAAGAGAACTTCAGGCGTCTGCTATTAGATCCTGAGCCAGCACATGCAGATCAAGTGGAGGAGGGCCAAGGCAGTGTTCATCTGAAGGACAACCAGATCAACTCACCTAGGGTAGCCCTGGGCAGGCCCAAACAACTCCAAGTTCCTACCCCACCGTCTGTGGCAATGCCTGAAAAGTTGCTCCTTTGCCAATTGGAACAGCAACTCTGAGAGACCACACGGGCAAAGAACTACATTTGGATACACCTAAGGTACCTTACAGACACCCAAACTATGGTCAAGCAAAGGAAACATCACCAAACAATGTAATGCAGCTTGATGACATACCTGAAAAAGAGACAGCGGACCACATATATAGGAGAATGCTCAATACCCCAGTTGATGGTCGGAGGAATATTCTCACTGTGAAACCAACAAAACTTAAAATCTCTGAATTTGAAGGGCAAGACCCTGAGTCTTGGATTCAGAATCTGGAACAATATTTTGCTGCAGCCAGAACTCCTATTGAACATAGAACAGAGCTGGCCATATCTTATCTCAAAGGACCCGCTATTCAATGGTGGAGAGGAACTGGATATTCTCCAAGCAATGTTCCATGGCATAAGTTTTGTTCCTATTTGCCTGACATGTTTTCTATAGATTCCGCCTGTGATATTGTTAGTTCCTTCCGTGCAGCACAGCAAACTACTACAGTTACTGCCTATGTGGAACAGTTTGAGCAATTAATGAATATCATGAGAAGAGAAAACCCAGGAATCCCTGATGATTACTATGTTTCCAGCTTTGTGTCAGGATTAAATCCATATATTAAAATTCATGTTGAGTGTTTTTAACCTAAGGACATGCAAGCTGCAGTCTGGAATGCTAGGAGGATGGAAAAAGCACAGCCTATCACCCCTCCTGTGCAAACAAAACCATACATGCCTCAGCCCAAAAGACAAGTGATTTTTGAGCAGCCCAAAACCACTGTTCCACTAGCAACACCAAACAGGAATACTGTTATTCAGCAGGCAAAGCAAAATCAAGTGTGTTACAAATGTAAAGAACCCTGGGTACCTGGCCACATGAAGGTTTGCAAAATGAGTCAGAGAGCTGAGATACAAGTACTACAGGTGCAAGACACTGAAAACCCTGAGAAATTTTTGTAACAAATTTTGATGACCCTGATCTGGAAGCAACTGAGCAACTATCTGATGAGGCTGTGTTAAAATTGTCAATGCATGCTGCCATGGGCATAGGAGCAGCAAGAAACACTTGTATGTTAACAGTAAAAGTTGGAAATACTGTTGCCACAACATTGGTGGACAGTGGCAGTACATCAACATTCATAGCCCCAGGAATGGCTAGTAAGTTACCAGTTGCACCAAGCCCAACACCAAAAATCAAAGTAGTGGTTGCAAGTGGAGGGGTACTATGGACTGAATTCCAAGCAAAAAAATGTGCTTATGAAATTCAAGGTCATCACTTTTGTATAATTTCAGAGTCTTGAAATTGAAGGGGTATGCCATGATTTTGGGGGTGGATTGGCTTAGGAAGTATAGTCCAATTCAAATGGACTTTATCAAAATGGAAATGAAAATCTCTGACAACACTGGGCAGTTCTTAACATTTGTGGATGAAACTGTACCTATAACCCCTGTGGTTGAGGCCAAAGATAACACTAAAAAGCTGTTGGAACAGGCTGTTTGTGGCTTTTTCTTGTTTACTACTACTGGTCTTGAGTTAACAACAGATAACCAAGAAATTCCTGCAGAGTTACAACCCCTTTTAGACCAGTATGAGAAGTTGTTCCAGGAACCTACTGAACTACCTCCAAGCAGGCCTTGTGACCACAGAATTCCTTTAGTAGAGGGGGCTAAAATTGTGAATCAAAGGCCATACAAAATTCCTCATCATCAAAAGGAAATTTTGGAGAAAATAATTAGGGAACTCTTGAGAAATGGAGTGATCAGACCTAACGCCAGTCCATTTTCCTCTCCTGTGCTGTTGGTGAAGAAAAAAAAGGCTCATGAAGACTCTGTACTGACTATAGAAAATTGAATGCTATTACTGTTAAAAACAAATACCACATACCAGTTATTGAAGACCTTTTGGACCAACTCAAAGGAGCAAGGATTTTCTCCAAAGTTGATCTCAGAAATGGGTACCACCAAATCAGAATGGCTGAAGAAGATATACCCAAAACTGCATTCACAACTCACATATGGGGTTGTTTGAATTTCTGGTTATGTCCTTTGGACTGACTAATGGCCCTCATACATTTCAGGCCTTAATGAACTTCTTGTTTGGACATCTCAAGTTTGTTGTGGTTTTCTTTGATGACATTTTAGTGTTCAACTTTTCTATGGAAGAGCACAAGAGCCACTTAAAGCAAGTATTTGGAATATTACAAGCAAACAATCTGTATGCAAAAATGGAAAAGTGCTCATTTGGCAAACATGAAGTTGAATACTTGGGCCATGTAATTAATTCAGACGGAGTGTCTACCGACCCATCCAAAATACAAGCCACCAAGGAGTGGCCAGCTCCTACTATAGTGACTGAGTTGAGAAGTTTCTTGGGGCTAAGTGGTTATGACAGAAGATTCATTCAGGGATATGGAGTAATTTGCAGACCCTTGTTTGATTGCTTAAAGAAATATGGTTTTGCTTGGAAAGAGGAACAACAACAAGCATTTGAAGCTTTAAAAAACAAGCTCACAAACTCACCTGTGTTGGCTCTTCCAGACTTTTCCAAACCTTTTATTCTGGAAACTGATGCTTGCGGTTATGGACTGGGAGCTGTATTGATGCAAGAAGGAACGCCTATATCTTATTTCAACAAGAGTATTGGTCCTAAAGCAGCTGCTATGAGCACATATGACAAGGAAGCTTTGGCCATAATTGAAGCTGTTAAAAAATGGGAGCACTACTTCTGAGCAACTGTCCTTGTAACCAGAACTGATCAAGAGAGTCTCAAATATATTCAAGAGCAGAAAATCACTGAAGGCATTCAACATAAATTGTTACTTAAACTGTTGGGCTTTAATTTCACAGTTGAATAAAAAAAGGGGAAGGAAAATAAGGTTGCAAATGCATTATCTAGAGTGAAGCACATGATTTCTTCCTTAAGTGCAACTGTTGTTACTCCAACTTGGGCAACGGAGGTAATAAGCAGTTACAACAGAGATGATAAGATTAAGGAACTTATTGCTGAGTGTACTGTGGACAAAACCAGCAACAATGCCTATTCATTTAAGCATGGGATACTCAGGTTTCATAACAAGATTGTTATTGGATCAACTACCAACCTCAAGCAGGAAATCCTACAAACTTTCCACAATTCAGAACTTGGAGGCCATTCTGGAGAAAGAGCAACTTACCAGAGAGTGAAGTTGATTTTCCATTAGCTGGGTCTAAAACAAGATGTGGTGACTTTTGTGAAAGCATGCCCTGTTTGTCAGTTGAACAAGGCTGAGCACACTCCCTATCCTGGATTACTAGAGCCTTTACCTGTACCAGATTTTGCTTAGGCACATGTGAGCATGGATTTTGTGGAGGGATTGCCTAAATATGAAAACAAGGATTTGATCCTGGTTGTGGTTGATAGATTTACTAAGTATTCCCACTTCATTGCTATGAAACATCCAATAACAGTGCAATCTGTAGCAAGAGCATTCTCTGATAATGTATTCAGATTACATGGCATGCCTTTAATGATAGTAACTGACACAGACAGAATATTTACAAGCAATTTGTGGCAGCAACTGTTCAAGTCTCTGAAAATCAAGTTGCACATTAGCACAAGTTATCACCCACAAACTGATGGTCAAACAGAAAGAGTCAATCAGTGTTTGGAAAACTACTTGATGTGTATGTGTTTCCAGCAGCCTAGGAAGCGACATTGATGGCTGGCACTAGCAGAATGGTGGTATAATACTTCTTTCCACACATCACTAAAGATGACACCCTTTCAAGCCCTGTATGGTTTTCCTCCCCCAATGATAACAGAATCAGCACTACAAGATGCTATTTGTGAAGACAATGAGGATTTACTGCATAACAGAGAGCTGGCCATTGAAGTGATCAAACAAAACCTTATCAAAGCCTAGTCCAGAATGAAGCACTTTGCTGATAAGAAGAGGAAGGAAAGAGAGTTTGCAGTGGGAGATATGGTGTATTTAAAGTTGCAACCTTACAAACACACGTCTCTCAGTTTACATAGGCATCTTAAACTCCATTCCAAGTTCTATGGGCCATTCAGAGTACTTAACAGAATTGGGAAACATGCTTATAAGTTGCTATTACCAGAGGGCTGTTAGTTACATGATGTCTTCCATGTCAGCCAGTTGAAATAGCACGTTGGGCCAATAGTTGTTCCTTCTACCATCCTACCACTCATTGGTCCTGATGGTGTTATCAAGATTGAACCGGAAGCAGTTCTAGAAAGAGCACTGATCTCTCAGAAGCAAGGGAATATCAGTATCCCAGTGGTCAGGTGGCTAATCAAGTGGACAAATCTGCCAGTGGAGGAAGCTACTTGGGAGGATTCGGCATTTATCCAGAAAGTTTTCCCTGCGTTCAGAGCTTGA